>NC_091198.1:18208628-18508628 GCF_040958095.1 Procambarus clarkii
CCCAACGTCAAGAAACTGTCGTACTACATATACCCTTATCCTAACCTACCAGAGAACCCCGAACAGAAAACGGAACATGATGTCAATTTCGTGAGCCGCAGCCATGTTATAGTACGACGATTTCTAGCCGTAGGTACAGTGTACGTCACTATGCGACGAGCTGTCAGGAGAACCCGTTGACAACTGGCAATAGTAACCCAAGCTGCAGAGGTACTTTCTGAAACATATCCAAGTGGTAGGAGCTTCAAGTGGTAGGTGCTTCAAGTGGTAGGTGCTTCAAGTGGTAGGTGCTTCAAGTGGTAGGAGCTTCAAGTGGTAGGTGCTTCAAGTGGTAGGTGCTTCAAGTGGTAGGTGCTTCAAGTGGTAGGTGCTTCAAGTGGTAGGAGCTTCAAGTGGTAGGTGCTTCAAGTGGTAGGTGCTTCAAGTGGTAGGTGCTTCAAGTGGTAGGAGCTTCAAGTGGTAGGTGCTTCAAGTGGTAGGTGCTTCAAGTGGTAGGTGCTTCAAGTGGTAGGAGCTTCAAGTGGTAGGTGCTTCAAGTGGTAGGTGCTTCAAGTGGTAGGTGCTTCAAGTGGTAGGTGC
Organism: Procambarus clarkii; assembly: GCF_040958095.1. Classification (NCBI taxonomy): domain Eukaryota; kingdom Metazoa; phylum Arthropoda; class Malacostraca; order Decapoda; family Cambaridae; genus Procambarus; species Procambarus clarkii. Next base: position 18,209,208 of record NC_091198.1, read on the forward strand.
TTCAAGTGGTAGGAGCTTCAAGTGGTAGGTGCTTCAAGTGGTAGGTGCTTCAAGTGGTAGGTACTTCAAGTGGTAGGTGCTTCAAGTGGTAGGAGCTTCAAGTGGTAGGTGCTGCAAGTGGTAGGAGCTTCAAGTGGTAGGTGATTCAAGTGGTAGGAGCTTCAAGTGGTAGGTGCTTCAAGTGGTAGGTGCTTCAAGTGGTAGGAGCTCCAAGTGGTAGGTGCTTCAAGTGGTAGGTGCTTCAAGTGGTAGGTGCTCCAAGTGGTAGGAGCTCCAAGTGGTAGGTGCTTCAAGTGTTAGGTGCTTCAAGTGGTAGGAGCTTCAAGTGATAGGTGCTTCAAGTGGTAGGAGCTCCAAGTGGTAGGTGCTTCAAGTGGTAGGTGCTTCAAGTGGTAGAAGCTTCAAGTGGCAGGTTCCCCAAGTGGTAGGTGCCCCAAGTGGTAGATGCTCCAAGTAAGAGACTCACAGAGCAAGTGGAATGGGCCATCTTGAATAAAAGCTCACTTAATATCTCCATTGGTCCCCCTTCAAAGGGGCCCAGGACAAAGGGAGTCAAACAAGGGGTCCTGGACAAGGGGGGGGGGGAGTCCTGTAGAAGGGGGGTCCTGTACAAGGAGTACTGGACAAAGGGGTCTAGACGGTGGGACTGAGGACAAAGTTGGGGGTCTCCACCCCCCACAAAGGGTTCAACTCCTCGGTTTAAATGAACAAGAGAAGTCCATCCCAGACAGGTGGGTGTCTTAGGATGCTGCTCTGAGTTGAAGCTTACTGTGTTACAGGCTTCTTGTGCTTCCTCAGCGTTCAGCTCCCATGCAGAAGCCTCGCCCAGGTCACCCATGCAGAAGCCTCGCCCAGGTCACCCATGCAAGAGCTTCTTTCATCCACCTTGGCTGTCATCTTTAAGATCGTTTGGTCTCCTCCACAACCATCTTGAGGCATCTTTTTTTCAGTTCTGGCCTTTAAAGTTGTGTTTTGGTCTGCCCTTTGACTTCTCGTTCCTGGATATTTGTGTTCTCAACTCCCACACCACCTGCATTCTTCCCCCTCACACCACTTGCATTCTTCCCCCTCACACCACTTGCATTCCTCAACTATAACATTACATTCTTCAACATGCCATTGTCTCTTTTAAAATGATTTGGCTTTGTTTACCTCTACCCAACTCCCAGCACCGTCTAATATTCAACATATGTCTGGACTAAAGCTGTGGAGGGCCAGGCACCTTGTCCCCTCCTACAGCTGTGGAGGGCCAGGCACCTTGTCCCCTCCTACAGCTGTGGAGGGCCAGGCACCTTGTCCCTCCTACAGCTGTGGAGGGCCAGGCACCTTGTCCCCTCCTACAGCTGTGGAGGGCCAGGCACCTTGTCCCTCCTACAGCTGTGGAGGGCCAGGCACCTTGTCCCTCCTACAGCTGTGGAGGGCCAGGCACCTTGTCCCTCCTACAGCTGTGGAGGGCCAGGCACCTTGTCCCCTCCTACAGCTGTGGAGGGCCAGGCACCTTGTCCCCTCCTACAGCTGTGGAGGGCCAGGTACCTTGGTCCTCCTTAAGCTGTGGAGGGCCAGGCACCTTGTCCCTCCTACAGCTGTGGAGGGCCAGGCACCTTGTCCCCTCCTACAGCTGTGGAGGGCCAGGCACCTTGTCCCTCCTACAGCTGTGGAGGGCCAGGCACCTTGTCCCCTCCTACAGCTGTGGAGGGCCAGGCACCTTGTCCCTCCTACAGCTGTGGAGGGCCAGGCACCTTGTCCCTCCTACAGCTGTGGAGGGCCAGGCACCTTGTCCCCTCCTTAAGCTGTGGAGGGCCAGGCACCTTGTCCCTCCTACAGCTGTGGAGGGCCAGGCACCTTGTCCCCTCCTTAAGCTGTGGAGGGCCAGGCACCTTGTCCCCTCCTTAAGCTGTGGAGGGCCAGGCTCCTTGTCCCCTCCTACAGCTGTGGAGGGCCAGGCACCTTGTCCCTCCTACAGCTGTGGAGGGCCAGGCACCTTGTCCCCTCCTTAAGCTGTGGAGGGCCAGGCACCTTGTCCCCTCCTAAAGCTGTGGAGGGCCAGGCACCTTGTCCCTCCTACAGCTGTGGAGGGCCAGGCACCTTGGCCCTCCTAAAGCTGTGGAGGGCCAGGCACCTTGTCCCCTCCTACAGCTGTGGAGGGCTAGGCACCTTGTCCCCTCCTAAAGCTGTGGAGGGCCAGGCACCTTGTCCCCTCCTACAGCTGTGGAGGGCCAGGCACCTTGGCCCTCCTAAAGCTGTGGAGGGCCAGGCACCTTGTCCTTCCTAAGATTTACTACACCTTTGTAATCTTTACCAATGAACACATATTATACAGCACCTGTGTAAGCTTAATGAAAACTTTACATACAGAACCTGTGTAAACTTACCTATGAACACATATGACATAGAACCTGTCACGTATTACCTATATAAGTCTAAGGACCTAAATCGATCGCCAGTCGCGTACATATCTTTAAGCCTTTTCACCTTAAGTCTGCAACGGTACATGTCATTTGCGCTTGCAAAAGCCTTAGAGCCTAGAGTACGAACCATTCTGGTTTTGAATAAGTCTTAAAGCTAAGAGAACTTGCCTCTCAAATCTTCTCCAAGTCTTAAAATTAAGGACCAACGTCATAAAAGCCTTTCATGGTCCTTCCGTTCAATCAGCCTTAAGTTCTCTGGTAACTTTAAGGTCACTGTGGTATTTGTATGTGAATTGTTGCCAGAGCTGGGTGGTGCGGTCCACGTGTGGGGAGACCTTACTGATGGTCCGTCCGTGGTTGCACAGGGACGTTCTTGGTTGCACAGGGTCGTTCCTGGTTGCACAGGGACGTTCTTGATTGCACAGGGTCGTTCCTGGTTGCACAGGGACGTTCTTGATTGCACAGGGACGTTCCCGGTTGCACAGGGATGATCGTGGTTGCACAGGGACGTTCTTGGTTGCACAGGGACGTTCTTGATTGCACAGGGACGTTCTTTGTTGCACAGGGACGTTCTTGATTGCACAGGGACGTTCTTTGTTGCACAGGGACGTTCTTGATTGCACAGGGACGTTCTTGGTTGCACAGGGACGTTCTTGGTTGCACAGGGACATTCTTGGTTGCACAGGGATTTTATTGGGGACCATTTCATGCTTAAGGCCAAACTAATATCTACCTCAGCTGAGTGCTGCTACTCATCTTTGCTACTGAGTGTTTCAGCTCAACTCAGTTATAGCGGTTATTTGGTTGTAATTATTTCAACCAAAAGTGTGTTGTTAGGAGTGTAAAATGGGGCTGTTACTAGTTAATCAATAGGTAGTTAACTAGTGTCAACCAGTTAATACAATATTAATTACTAGTTAAACAGTAGGAAGTTAACTAGTGTTAACTACCAATTGTTTAAATTCTACCTATTGTTTCATTTGAGTTGGCCAATGGAATGCATCGTTTAGCTTCTGCTGTGTTACATCTGATCTCAACATCGTGAAGTTGTCCAAGATGTTATAATTATCTTTCTACGAACCGTTGAGTTATCTATTGATTTATTTTCTTCAACTGCTTGATTATTTCCCACAATGTGATGACTTCTTGTAGAGTTATACTCTACTATGATGACTTCCTGTAGATCATACTCTACTATGATGACTTCCTGTAGATTATTCTCTACAATGATGACTTCCTGTAGAGGTAAACTCTACTATGATGACTTCTTGTAGAGTTATACTCTACTATGATGACTTCCTGTAGATTATACTCTACTATGATGACTTCCTGTAGAGGTAAACTCTACTATGATGACTTCCTGTAGAGTTATGCTGTATTATGAGGACTTCCTGTAGATGCGCAGGTGGTGCAGGCCAGGAGACAGGTGGTGCAGGCCAGGAGACAGGTGGTGCAGGCCAGGAGACAGGTGGTGCAGGCCAGGAGACAGGTGGTGCAGGCCAGGAGACAGGTGGTGCAGGCCAGGAGACAGGCGGTGTAGGCCAGGAGACAGGTGGTGCAGGCCAGGAGACAGGTGGTGCAGGCCAGGAGACAGGTGGTGCAGGCCAGGAGACAGGTGGTGCAGGCCAGGAGACAGGTGGTGCAGGCCAGGAGACAGGTGGTGCAGGCCAGGAGACAGGTGGTGCAGGCCAGGAGACAGGTGGTGCAGGCCAGGAGACAGGTGGTGCAGGCCAGGAGACAGGAGGTGCAGGCCAGGAGACAGGTGGTGCAGGACAGGAGACAGGTGGTGCAGGCCAGGAGACAGGTGGTGCAGGACAGGAGACAGGTGGTGCAGGTCAGGAGACAGGTGGTACAGGCCAGGCGAGGAGAGAGGTGAGGCTCACCGTCTGGACCCACTCAGACCTGTATTGATCTTCCCTGAAACACAACACCACCACAACACCACCACAACACCACCACAACAACACCACCACCACCACACCACCGCACAACACCACCACCACACTGGGTGGGCTGTGTGGCCGAGTGGACAGCACTCTAGACTCGTGGACCTAGGGACCGGAGTTCGATCCCCGCACCCGGCGGAGACAGATGCGCAGAGTGTCCTTAACCCTAATGCACCTGTTACCTAGCAGTAAATAGGTACCTGGGAGTTAGACAGCTGTCACGGGCTGCTTCCTGGTGTGTGTGTGTGTGTGTGTGGAGAAAAAAAATTGTATTTAGTAACAGTTGATTGACAGTTGAGAGGCGGGACTAAAGAGCCAGAGCTCAATCCACGCAAGCACAACTAAGTGGGCACACACCTACACCACCACACAACACCACCACATCCTTCCAGACTCCCTTTTCTCCTTTCAAGATGCTATTTTCACCAATCCAGTTGAAATTTTCACCTTCCCAAAAACCCTTTTCAGACTTCCAGACGCCCATTCCACCCATCCCGGTGCACTGTTCACCCTCCCAGATGTCATTTCACCTTTCCAGAAGTCATTTTCATGCTTCCAGAATCCCTTCAATCCTTCCTGATGCTCTTGTCCCCATTTCAGATGCCCCTTTTTTGCCCTTCAATGTGCGTTTGATACCTTTCCAGGCGCCCTTTTGTGCTTCCGGATCCTATTCTGCTTAACCAGACACAACGTCTCCTTATCTGGGTAAAGAAAACCGGGCCGCGGGAACGCTAAGCCCCGAAAACACCTCAAGGTAACCTCAAGGTAACCTCAAGGTACCAGATATTTTTTATAAGGTTCCAGGTGCCTTTTCAACTTAAGACACGTCCTTTTGTTTAGCATTTTTTCTTTTCAAACACCTTTTACGAAACAAAATGCCCCTTCACATTGCAAGTCGAATCAAATCAAATCATTCATTCATAAATCCTTATACATTTATAGTTGGGAAAGTTTATGTAAAAAGTAAAATACATTAGTTACATAAAAGTAATTTTTTTTATCCCTAACAACTTGTACAAATCCTTACAATACTGCCTGGACTTAAACAGGTGTACAAGAGTCTGAAGTATTACTGCCTGGACTTAACAGGTGTAAAGTAATCTAAATTAAACTTACTTTTTAGGGAAAAAGTAATATATATGGTAAAGACAAAGTGAGGTTTATCATCAGAGCAGTAAGACATATTGGCACAATTTATATCAGAAAATTAAGAGTAGAAGTAGAACTAATATGAACTAATCATTCCATGGCGTCGAAGATAATTGTTTACCTTCAGTAATGTATATAAACAGATTCTGGGATTATCCTCACTCAAAATCCCACCAAACACACGGCTCATATGACATCAACCTGACTTCATTTGGACTCAGAATGTCTGGCAGTAATCCATGTCTGTGAGAGTAGTTCCTTCATAATTGCCAATGACACCAGTTGTGTTATCCTGTCCTGTAGACCCACTACCTCATTATATATATCATTCCTTCTTAAGTTGTGTTTTCTGATAATTAAGTTGATATTTCTGGACAAGTTGGAGTGGCTAGAGACGAGTGAGTGCCTGAAGAAAAGGGTTGATTAAGTTTGCTTGATACGTGATTCCTCTCAGACGAGATATTTGTGAATTGTTTCCTCAAGTGCGGGTGTGGACACGAGGCCAGGGAGGAGGAGGCTGTAATGTGTACGAGAATGGGCCCTCACCCACCCACACACCTGGCGACGAGCTGAGAAAAATGACTACGTTACATATGCCTAACACTAACGTGCCGTCTCTCTGGTCATCATTTAACCATAATCTGTCCATGAATTTCCACTATGCCCAGTTCCAGTATGGCTAAAATCTTGAAGCATGTGGTTATGTAGCGTCTTGTGAGTTGTCTGGGAGAGCTGAAGATGCTGGTGTCTGTGAGAGCCTCGTGGGATCAGCTAAATAATGAGGAGATGAAGGATGAGGGAGAAGTCTAGGAAACTGTGAAGTTCATGGAAGTTGTTCGATACTCACGAAACTTTGATGTTTGAAAAGTTAGCTCAAGTTGACTCCTATATCCCTTGGCTTGAGGCACATATTCACACTAGAATTAGATATATCGATAGTATATATATATATATTAGGGTGAGACCAGTATGAATGAAGGAATAAGGTGTATTACCAGGGCAACTAAACCTCGTTCTTGCAGGAGGATAGAGTCTCCTTCAAGAACGACCAGCTAAAGGACCAGCTATCAAGGACCTCAGGAGGGAGAAGCTGCTTCAAATGGCCGCCCAAAATTTGACAATATGACTCCTAACAGCAGTAAGCAGACTCCTTGGTCTGCTTACTGCTGTTCAGAAACTGGTGCGTTGACGCTGCTGCTGCTGGTGGAGGCTTCAAGGAACATCATTAATCTTCACTTCAGATGTACGAAGGTTACCAAACCACACACCTGAAGATGGAGAATCGACGACGTTTCGGTCCGTCTTGCTGTCAAAAAGTCGTCGTTTCTCCATCTTCTGTGTAGTTTGGTCGTTATATCATCAGCCACGTTGTTGTGACTCATCGCTTGTAACCGGAAGTTATGACCCTAAGCTGAGGTGGGTCAAGCTGAGCTGTGGAGGATGTCCTTACACCGCTGCGAGGGGTAAGTAGTCCCAGAGGCACCGGAGTAAAGTTCCAAGGAGATAGAAGTCATAAGAATCGTTTTTGAATCGTATAGAGTAAATGGTTCAGGGGGGAAATACAGAGTCAACTCATGGGACGTGAAGGGTAGAGCTGGACTTGTTAGAGTAGGACCAGGGACTTACAAATTGGGACTCGAGCCCCACTTGTGCTCTCTCGAGTATTCTAACGTTACTCTAGTATCTCTACTCTACTCTGTACAGCCGGTCGACCGAGCGAACAACACGCTGGGCACGTGATCCTGTGGTCCTGGGTTCGATCCCGGGCGCCGGCGAGAAACAATGGGCAGAGTTTCTTTCACTCTATGCCCCTGTTACCTAGCAGTAAAATAGGTACCTGGGAGGTAGTCAGCTGTCACGGGCTGCTTCTTGGGGGTGGAGGCCTGGTCGAGGACCGGGCCGCGGGGACACTAAAAGCCCCGAAATCATCTCAAGATAACCTCAAAATAGTGTGTATATGTACCCCGATTGCTTTAATGTATATTCGTCCCAAGGGTACTCAAGTATATATATATATATATATATATATATATATATATATATATATATATATATATATATATATATATATATATATATAATATAGTAGCCAGAACGCACTTCTCGGCCTACTATACAAGGCCCGATTTGCCTAATAAGCCAAGTTTTCCTGAATTAATATATTTTCTCAAATTTTTTTCTTGTGAATTGATAAAGCTACCCATTTCATTGTGTATGAGGTCAATTTGTTTTTATTTGAGATAAAATTAACGTAGATATATGACCGAACCTAACCTATCTCTATAGGTTAGGTTAGGTTAGGTGGCCGAAAAAGTTAGGTTAGGTTAGGTTAGGTAGGTTAGGTAGTCGAAAAACAATTAATTCATGAAAACTTGACTTATTAGGCAAATCGGGCCTTGCATAGTAGGCTGAGAAGTGCGTTCTGGCTACTAGGTACGACATATATATATATATATATATATATATATATATATATATATATATATATATATATATATATATATATATATATATATATATATATATATCCCAAGGACCACGTGATCAGCAGTATGCATTGACAAAGTCTGGATGCATTATATGATTATCATCAAGAACACGAGAGAGAAAAAAGTAGCAATTATGCTGAGATTTTTTTTTTTTTTTTTTATTAACATAATAGGTACATCTGCATTAGTGCAGCTACCCTAGACTATATGAAGTGGAGTACAGTGTGTCAAAAGAGCTAACTAGGTGATGCTAAGAAATCCCCATCACACAGGATGGTTAGTCATACAGAGGCATGTGATAAGCGGTCTGCACTGGCAGACTCCGGATGCATTTTGAGGATATCAACAACACAAGATTGAATAAGGTAGCAGTGGTAATACAAGTCCCCATCTCGCAGGATGGTTAGTCATACAGGGCCATGTGTTTAGTAGCCGGCACTGGCAAATTTTGGGTATACTGTGAGGATATCTTCAAGAATACGAGAGTGAATAAAGTAATTGCAAAGCTCCAGGTACCTCATGCCAACTGGTCTGAAAGGTCTAATAACTGGGCATTCAGCTGAGAGTAGCAGGAATCTGTTCTGAAAGTCTACGGAACGCACCCATAACATTTCAGTACTGTTATTTGATCGCATAATCTGCTCACTCTTTCGAGTGGGATATGGGGACAAGGAGCTGGGATATGAGGACAAGGAGCTGGGATATGAGGACAAGGAACTGGGATATGAGGACAAGGAGCTGGGATATGAGGACAAGGCGCTGGGATATGAGGACAAGGAGCTGGAATATAAGAACAAGAAGCTGGGATATGAGGACAATGAGCTGGGATATGAGGACAAGAAGCTGGGATATGAGGACAAGAAGCTGGGACATGAGGACAAGGCACTGGGATATGAGAACAAGGAGCTGGGATATGCGGACAAGGGGCTGGGATATGAGGACAAGAAGCTGGGATATGGGGACAACGAGCTGGGATATGAGAACAAGGAGCTGGGATATGAGAACAAGAAGCTGGGATATGAGGACAAGGAGCTGGGATATGAGGACAAGAAGCTGGGATATGAGAACAAGGCACTGGGATATGAGGATAAGAAGCTGGGATATGAGGACAAGAAGCTGGGATATGAGGACAAGGAGCTGGGATGTGAGGACAAGAAGCTGGGATATGAGGACAAGGAGCTGGGATGTGAGGACAAGAAGCTGGGATATGAGGACAAGGAGCTGGGATGTGAGGACAAGAAGCTGGGATATGAGGACAAGGAGCTGGAATATGAGGACAAGGAGCTGGGATATGAAAACAAGAAGCTGGGATATGAGGAAAAGGAGCTGGGATATGAAAACAAGAAGCTGGGATATGAGGACAAGGAGCTGGGATGTGAGGACAAGAAGCTGGGATATGAGGACAAGAAGCTGGGATATGAGAACAAGAAGCTGGGATATGAGGAAAAGGAGATACAATATGAGAACAACGGAAGTAAAATGTTTGTGTGTGTACACTTTAAGAAAATTTCTGTATATGTGCAAACTTCTAATAAGGTGATTGCAGAGGCGAATATAGATTGCAATCTATCGTGCAAGGTGATTTTAACAATGTATGTGTGCAATGTTGCAGCCTCTCTGCCCCTGAGAACACTGGTGTTTTTAACAACTTATATATTCTTTAGTTTGTGGATTTAACTTGATGTTGGTATTACTTATACTAGTAGGGGGAAGGGAGGGGGGGGATGAAGGGGTGGTAGCAGGCAGGGAGAGGCAACAGGGAAGGGAAAGGTAGCAGGGGATGGGTAGGAAGGAGGCAAGGAGGGAGAGGCAACGAGCGAGGCACTCCAGGTATGAAATGCTCTCCTCCTCCTCCTCCTCCTCCCTCTGTACTCCTCTCTCTCTCTCTCTCTCTCTCTCTCTCTCTCTCTCTCTCTCTCTCTCTCTCTCTCTCTCTCTCTCTCTCTCTCTCCCTCCCCCTCCCACACACACACAGCCTAGGGTTCATTAGGAATGTCGCTTGAGTTCCTAATGAAACAGCTAGCAAGAATTATTGTCCCACATTAGCTCCTAAGAAACCTGCTGCTAGAGACTGGTTGATTTGACGCAGGTCAACCATTTCCTGAATGGTGGTTGCAATAGCGCCAATCGTCACGGTTTACTGACCTCTGATAAATATCCTTATCAATCCTTAACAACAGACCACCAGACTTTGGATCCAACTCTTCCTAATTCACGTTTTCTTTTAAGGAATAGATGCACAGTACAACGTATATTAACGAAGAAAATGGGTATAGAATACACTATAGTTTGAGAAGCGACCAGCCATTGTCAATGTGAAAGCTTTGCAATCAGTTCATTTACTTCTCTAAACACCATTCACCTATACTAAGCAATGACTACGGGCTCACCATAGCCCGTGCTACTTGGAACTTTTTATTCCAGGTAGCGAATCTTAAACAACAACAACATTAAGGAATGATTTTGACATAGAATGGAGTATTGATCCATTGACTTACCTCAAAGTCTTCAGTAGCATTGAATAACTTACATATTGTGCTATTCTACCTTAACTTACATATTGTGGTATTCTACCTTAACTTACATATTGTGGTATTCTACCTTAACTTACATATTGTGGTATTCTACCTTAACTTACATATTGTGGTACTCTACCTTAACTTACATATTGTGGTACTCTACCTTCTTTGATCATTGAACTATAGAGTCGTTTCGTAGGAATGACGTTACGTTACGTGAGGTTTAGTGAGCACATATTTGGACTTTGAAATTACAAATTTTATACCGAAAATATGCCAATTAGTGACAACAGCGATGGGTCACCTTCTGCCCAAACCACTCTGCAGTTTTCAAAATATCAGAAACATCGCAAATCTGACTCCATGAGTGTTATTTTGCAGCCGAATTCTGGCTAACTGCCCATATTTGCAGTTTGAAATTGCGACTTTTTATATAAATTTTTTTAGTGAAAACGGCGATGGGTCACATTTTGCTCCCCCCTCCCCCCCTTCAGTTGACAAAATATTGAAAATATCGCAAATCTGACACATGAACGTTATTTTGCAGCCGAATTCTGGTTCTTAGGAATTATAACATAAATATATAACTAATATACACATTGTAATTCACATTACTCTATCCCAAACATGTTCTAACTTGTCACACAGATAAATATTTTTGTCACACAAAAATTCAATTAACCAAAAAGGCACAATTAAGTGTCCAAACCAAAAAAACTGTTTCCCTCTACTGTCCCCGGAGGTTTGATCAGACTAACATTGCCCAATCGCTTTCATAATGAATTCCCTCTACGTCTCCTTTTACCATACTAGCAGCAAGTGTGGGGCAGCAAGAGAGGGGGGCGACAGGTGTGTGAGGAGACAGCAAGAGAGAGGGGGGCGACAGGTGTGTGAGGAGACAGCAAGAGAGAGGGGGGCGACAGGTATGGGAGAGACAGCAAGAGAGGGGGGGGCGACAGGTGTGTGAGAGACAGCAAGAGAGAGAGGGGCGACAGGTGTGTGAGGAGACAGCAAGAGAGAGAGGGTCGACAGGTGTGTGAGGAGACAGCAAGAGAGAGGGGGGCGACAGGTGTGTGAGGAGACAGCAAGAGAGGGGGGGGCGACAGGTATGGGAGAGACAGCAAGAGAGAGAGGGGCGACAAGTGTGTGAGGAGACAGCAAGAGAGAGGGGGGCGACAGGTATGGGAGAGACAGCAAGAGAGAGAGGGGCGACAGGTGTGTGAGGAGACAGCAAGAGAGAGGGGGCGACAGGTGTGTGAGGAGACAGCAAGAGAGAGGGGGGGCGACAGGTGTGTGAGGAGACAGCAAGAGAGAGGGGGGCGACAGGTATGGGAGAGACAGCAAGAGAGAGAGGGGCGACAGGTGTGTGAGGAGACAGCAAGAGAGAGAGGGGCGACAGGTGTGTGAGGAGACAGCAAGAGAGAGGGGGGCGACAGGTGTGTGAGGAGACAGCAAGAGAGAGGGGGGCGACAGGTGTGTGAGGAGACAGCAAGAGAGAGAGGGGCGACAGGTGTGTGAGGAGACAGCAAGAGAGAGGGGGGCGACAGGTATGGGAGAGACAGCAAGAGAGAGAGGGGCGACAGGTGTGTGAGGAGACAGCAAGAGAGAGGGGGGCGACAGGTGTGTGAGGAGACAGCAAGAGAGAGGGGGGCGACAGGTATGGGAGAGACAGCAAGAGAGAGAGAGGGGGAGGGCGACCCTCTCCAACACAGGCTCACAACTTCACTTTTCCACTGACTCCTGGAACCTTTCCAGGAGTGAACGACATTTCTGCCTCCAACAGCTCCCAGATGTGTACTAAAGCTGCAGGTCGGTGAGGGCAGGACGGGCAGGACGGGGGCGAGGGGCAGGCCAGGTGGAAGGCAGGATGCGGTAGTGAGGACACAGGGTGCAGGTGAGGGGGAACTATATACTGTGTATACAGGTACACCACTGACACTGTGTATACAGGTACACCACTGACACTCTGTGTATACAGGTACACTACTGACACTCTGTGTATACAGGTACACCACTGGCACTCTGTGTATACAGGTACACCACTGACACTCTGTGTATACAGGTACACCACTGACACTCTGTGTATACAGGTACACCACTGACACTCTGTGTATACAGGTACACCACTGACACTCTGTGTATACAGGTACACCACTGGCACTCTGTGTATACAGGTACACCACTGGCACTCTGTGTATACAGGTACACCACTGACACTCTGTGTATACAGGTACACCAGTGACACTCTGTGTATACAGGTACACCACTGGCACTCTGTGTATACAGGTACACCACTGGCACTCTGTGTATACAGGTACACCACTGACACTCTGTGTATACAGGTACACCACTGGCACTCTGTGTATACAGGTACACCACTGACACTCTGTGTATACAGGTACACCACTGACACTCTGTGTATACAGGTACACCACTGACACTCTGTGTATACAGGTACACCACTGACACTCACCTTCAGTTGAACACCAGTCAAGATCCAGTTAAATAACGGAATAAACAATGTTTAGAAAAGCTTAAGTAAGCTGAAGAGATTCAGTCGTCTCAGCACTAACACTGTACACGCGTTCGAGTGTGTAGGAGCACACGGGCTTAAAAGCCACCAGGGTGTAGAATACAGCAGCAAGCCACCAGGGTGTGGAATACAGCAGCAAGCCACCAGGGTGTAGAATACAGCAGCAAGCCACCAGGGTGTAGAATACAGCAGCAAGCCACCAGGGTGTGGAACACATCAACAAGCCACCAGGGTGTGGAACACATCAACAAGCCACCATGGTGTGGAACACATCAACAAGCCACCAGGGTGTGGAGCACATCAACAAGCCACCAGGGTGTGGAGCACATCAACAAGCCACCAGGGTGTGGAACACATCAACAAGCCACCAGGGTGTGGAACACATCAACAAGCCACCAGGGTGTGGAGCACATCAACAAGCCACCAGGGTGTGGAGCACATCAACAAGCCACCAGGGTGTGGAACACATCAACAAGCCACCAGGGTGTGGAACACATCAACAAGCCACCAGGGTGTGGAACACATCAACAAGCCACCAGGGTGTGGAACACATCAACAAGCCACCAGGGTGTGGAACACATCAACAAGCCACCAGGGTGTGGAACACATCAACAAGCCACCAGGGTGTGGAACACATCAACAAGCCACCAGGGTGTGGAACACATCAACAAGCCACCAGGGTGTGGAACACATCAACAAGCCACCAGGGTGTGGAATACATCAACAAGCCACCAGGGTGTGGAACACATCAACAAGCCACCAGGGTGTGGAACACATCAACAAGCCACCAGGGTGTGGAACACATCAACAAGCCACCATGGTGTGGAACACATCAACAAGCCACCAGGGTGTGGAGCACATCAACAAGCCACCAGGGTGTGGAACACATCAACAAGCCACCATGTGTGGAACACATCAACAAGCCACCAGGGTGTGGAACACATCAACAAGCCACCATGTGTGGAACACATCAACAAGCCACCAGGGTGTGGAACACATCAACAAGCCACCATGTGTGGAGCACATCAAGCCACCAGGGTGTGGAACACATCAACAAGCCACCAGGGTGTGGAGCACATCAAGCCACCAGGGTGTGGAACACATCAACAAGCCACCAGGGTGTGGAACACATCAACAAGCCACCAGGGTGTGGAACACATCAACAAGCCACCAGGGTGTGGAGCACATCAACAAGCCACCAAGGTGTGGAACACATCAACAAGCCACCAGGGTGTGGAGCACATCAACAAGCCACCAGGGTGTGGAACACATCAACAAGCCACCAGGGTGTGGAACACATCAACAAGCCACCAGGGTGTGGAACACATCAACAAGCCACCATGGTGTGGAACACATCAACAAGCCACCAGGGTGTGGAACACATCAACAAGCCACCAGGGTGTGGAACACATCAACAAGCCACCATGGTGTGGAACACATCAACAAGCCACCAGGGTGTGGAGCACATCAACAAGCCACCAGGGTGTGGAACACATCAACAAGCCACCATGTGTGGAACACATCAACAAGCCACCAGGGTGTGGAACACATCAACAAGCCACCAGGGTGTGGAACACATCAACAAGCCACCAGGGTGTGGAACACATCAACAAGCCACCATGTGTGGAGCACATCAAGCCACCAGGGTGTGGAACACATCAACAAGCCACCAGGGTGTGGAGCACATCAAGCCACCAGGGTGTGGAACACATCAACAAGCCACCAGGGTGTGGAATACATCAACAAGCCACCAGGGTGTGGAACACAACAAGCCACCAGGGTGTGGAACACATCAACAAGCCACCATGTGTGGAACACATCAACAAGCCACCAGGGTGTGGAACACATCAACAAGCCACCAGGGTGTGGAACACATCATCAAGCCACCAGGGTGTGGAACACATCAACAAGCCACCATGTGTGGAACACATCAACAAGCCACCAGGGTGTGGAACACATCAACAAGCCACCATGTGTGGAACACATCAACAAGCCACCAGGGTGTGGAACACATCAACAAGCCACCAGGGTGTGGAGCACATCAAGCCACCAGGGTGTGGAACACATCAACAAGCCACCAGGGTGTGGAGCACATCAAGCCACCAGGGTGTGGAACACATCAACAAGCCACCAGGGTGTGGAGCACATCAACAAGCCACCAGGGTGTGGAACACATCAACAAGCCACCAGGGCGTGGAGCACATCAAGCCACCAGGGTGTGGAATACGATCGAGATGTTGGAAGACCCAATGAGAGACAACTCCAAGATGAGAATAGTCAGTAAGGATGAGGTTGAGGAGGAAGAAGGGAGAGGGTGAAGGGGAGAAATGAGGTAGAAGTGAGGGGAAGGGCTGGAGAGGCTTTGTGAGGGGATAATGAGGCAATATAACACGCAGGAAAGATGAGGGAACAGAAACGGGAGAGTAGTGACAAGAGGCTTAAGAATGGGGGGACATTTGAACACGTTTTAGGGGTGGATTAGAGAGAAAGGAACTGAAGTTTTGAAGTTTATGTGAGGAAAGTTTGGTGAGAGAAAAGATGGGGTGAAAAGTAGGTGAGGTGTGAGGTGTTGGGGAGTGAGGGAGTGTAGAGGAGGTAGGCTGTACCTCCAAGCCTCTGTTTTTTTTCCGTTGGAATTCTCTGATCTTCTGGCATTTCTGTGTTCGGTGTGATAGTATGACACACCCGTTTGTCTTACTTAAGCCTCTATACTACCTGTTTAACCATGCTGGAACTATATGATATTCCGGTCGTTTATTTCAGTGTCTTGCTCGGTGGGAGGACCAGGTCTCACCCTGCAGGTTGCTCTGCAGCTTTTCTTCCTGTTGCAAGCTATGCATTTATGAAATGATGAGGGTATTTGCATTTATCTGAATTTGGATATATCTATTTGGAATATAATAATGGAGCTCTGTTGTCATGGCAATTGACAAAGATTCACAGGTCATGTGACTTCTTACATGTGGGAGTTGTTGACCAGACCTCATACTAGAAGGTGAAGGGACGACGACGTTTCGGTCCGTCCTGGACCATTTTCAAGTCGATTGTGGGAATCGACTTGACTTAAGAATGGTCCAGGATGGACAGAAACGTCGTCGTCCCTTCACCTTCTAGTGTGTGGTCTGGTCAACACACTTCAGCCACGTTATTGTGACTCATCGTCTAGTGGGAGGTGACCTGTGATGTTATGCATCGATGTTACTTGATTGCTACACGAAGTGTGGACTCAGGGAGCACAGGAGCAGGTGGTTCTTGTGTTGCTTGGTCGTGTTCCTTGGCTGGTCGGCCTCCAGAGTTTCTTGACCTGGCCTCTTGGCCTATTAGTGTGCTGCATATTGTTTAAATTACGGCCTCATCAGCCTGGCAATTAGCGTAATTTATTTGCAGACTATGAGTCACAATAACGTGGTTGAAGATATGGTGACCGGACCACACACCAGAGGATGAGTCACAATAACATGGTTGAAGATATGGTGACCGGACCACACACCAGAGGATGAGGAGACGACGTCTTATACGATGTTCGATGGTACAAAAATGTACCATGAACGATGGTACAAAAGTAGACCAACCCGGAACTCTACTGGTGCCCAACCAGAATTTTTACAGTAGACCCGACCACACACTGGCCAACGGTAAAGGCGTTACACACATTTACACTCCCGTTAGATCAGAAATATATCACAATGGCCTGATATGTCAATAAAAATAATTTTGAGGCAATGGAGTGGGTTGGGCTCTAGTTCAGGGGCTCCACATTCTCCCGGTGAGATTAGTAGAGTTCCGGGTTGGTCGACTTTTGTACCATCTTGGCTGAGATGGTTAAGACAGGCATCTGGGAATCACCAGGTCGCCAGTTCAAGTCACCCCATTGCTTCAAAATTATTTTCATTGAGATATCACACGATCGTGATATCCTTGCGATATGTGCATGAGCATACAGGGTATGTATATGAATGTATGTATGTGTGAGCACCCACAGTATACATTAGTCGCCTGGATGATCTGGAGGCTTCGTGACCCGGCATCAAATGACTCCGTGAACCTGGGAACCTGACGGAGCCTTTCTGATGGACAACGTTGCAGTGATAGAGTTGCAAATGTGCGCAAGAAGCGTATTTGTGGAGGGCAGAGAGGCAGTGTATGAGGCGTGCAGCACGGAGGTCCTCAGACGTGCAGCACGGAGGTCCTCAGACGTGCAGCACGGAGGTCCCCTCCTCACGATCCTCACAGCCTTCCTTGCGGGTTTCGACCCCCCAGCAAACCTGACCTTTCACTCGAGAAGTTTGACAGTAACGCCAGCGAGCCAATAGATCACCTTTCACGGGTCTCCGAGTGGCAAGCACTTACGAACGTGTACATCTTTCCTCAGTCTTTGACGGCTTTGGTTACATTTATTAAACAGTTTACAAACATGAACACTTGCCAATCAACTGTTGTTATTGTTATAAACAGCCTCCTGGTGCTTCGGAGCTCATTAACTGTTTAATAATTGTAAACAAAGCCGTCAAAGATTGAGTAAAGATGGACAGGTTCGTAAGTGCTTGCGTAACTGCTTCGTGAATCTTCCCCCTGGTCGCTGGTGCCAGTCACATCGTTGCTTCATCTGATTGTCTCACACAATCAGATCTTTTCAGAGCAGGAAAAACAACACGTAAAAGATCTAAGAACAATAATGTCTGACGACCCGAAGTTTAGCGAAACAAATACAGCTTCGAACCTCATAACGAAGCAAACAGCTTCGGTCAGGAAAATGATTAGACGTACGAGCCTTCAAATCCGGGGATCCCACCACTAAGTTCCTACTTTTCAAATCACTTGTGTTGTCCCTCTTTGAGTCCTGCTCCGTACTCACTTCCCTCTTCGTGGGCCAGATTCACGAAGCAGTTACACAAACACCTACGAACCTGTACATCTTTTCTCAATCTTTGGCGGCTTTGTTTACAATTATTAAACAAATAATGAGCTGCGAAGCACCAGGAGGCTGTTTATAACAATAACAACAGTTGATTGGCAAGTTTTCATGCTTGTAAACTATTTAATAAATGTAACCAAAGCCGTCAAAGACTGAGGAAAGATCTATACGTTCGTAAGTACTCGCGTAACTGCTTCATGAATCTGGCCCCATAGCAGGAGAGAGAGATCTGATACAAGAGTGAATACAAAGAACGTATACGTCAATACTGACACGATAATACACTGAAATTATTGAGACCGTCTCAAAGCTCTCAAAATGTACTCTCTGGAAATGAGACGAGAGAGAGATATCCCCTAATATACACATAGAAGATACCGAAAGATCAGGACCCGAATTAACACATCAAAAAACAATGTACTGGGACCAAAGATATAGCATGAAATGTAGAATTAACCCAGTGAAGAGTAGAGGTGCCATAAGTTCTACAAATCACTCCCCGAAGATCAAAAGCTGTTCAATATCCCCCCATGGAAACATGAGAAATATTGCCGGTACAATAGTGAACATGTTCAAGAGAACATTAGACAAGTTCCTGGAGGAAGTGACGGATCAACCAGGTTGTAGTGGATATGTGGACGTGCTGGCCACCGTAGACAACAGCCTGTTGGAGCAAGTTGGAGCAAGGCTTCCCCATTGGCCAGGCTTAAACCTCTCAGTGTTGATTCCAAGCTTGTTCAAGACCGGATACCTCTCAGCTTAGAAACCCAACTAACTCAGGGATGGAATCAGTTCAGATCAGGACCGCCAATGGTTTATGGCCGGATACCTCTCAAGCTAGACCCCAGCTGGCCCAGGGCCGGATACCTCTCAAGCTAGATCCCAGCTGTCCCAGGGCCGGATACCTCTCAACTTTGACCCCAGCTGGCTCAGGGCCGGATATATCTCAGCTTAGAGAGATCGATGTTGTGCAACGTTAGCCGTGGTGATGCTTCGTATTCCTGTATTATCCTGCCTCCTCATCCAGGGTGGCCGCAGGGTTGAGGGCCCCTGGGGTGGCCGCAGGGTTGAGGGCCCCTGGGGTGGCCGCAGGGTTGAGGGCACCGGGGTGGCCGCAGGGTTGAGGGCCCTGGGTGGCCGCAGGGTTGAGGGCCCTGGGTGGCCGCAGGGTTGAGGGCACCGGGGTGGCCGCAGGGTTGAGGGCCCCTGGGGTGGCCGTAGGGTTGAGGGCCCTGGGGTGGCCGCAGGGTTGAGGGCCCTGGGTGGCCGCAGGGTTGAGGGCCCTGGGGTGGCCGCAGGGTTGAGGGCCCCGGGGTGGCCGCAGTGTTGAGGGCCCTGGGGTGGCCGCAGGGTTGAGGGCCCCGGGGTGGCCGTAGGGTTGAGGGCCCTGGGGTGGCCGTAGGGTTGAGGGCCCTGGGGTGGCCGCAGGGTTGAGGGCCCTGGGGTGGCCGCAGGGTTGAGGGCCCTGGGGTGGCCGCAGGGTTGAGGGCCCTGGGTGGCCGCAGGGTTGAGGGCCCTGGGGTGGCCGCAGGGTTGAGGGCCCTGGGGTGGCCGCAGCGTTGAGGGCCCCACGTGTCAGAGGAAAGATGTTTATACCGAGATCTGGGTGGCATTTGTTTTTCTATCATTGTGACAGTTGCCAGGTGTGTGTATTTAGACGCAGAGGCACATATATACACTCATATCTCAACATACGAAAACCAGAAAGGTTTTCAAGCGTTATGCGTCCGCATGTGTCCGCATGGAGGCATCTTGGCATACAGTGAACACATGCGTCTCAAGATGCTGATGGCACTGCACATGTATGCAGTGTCATCAGCGTTCTAGGGCATGGCCTCTGTTTACTCCCGTCACGTGTTTGAAGAAGGTAAACAAAAGGGTAAACATGGAAGTCACGTGTTTGATATAAGAGGCGGCAAAATACCACCCCGTGAAAAGGTAAACAAATCAGGTGAAATTTCTTTGGGGTTTGATCTTTCAGGTGCTGCCATCCCGCGGCCGACGGGCGAACTGCTCAGCTGTCGCTAGGGGGCGCCGAGCTGTTCTCTTCCCAGGATACACAACGACCTTTCCAGTAACGTTTTCGTTAAACGTAACATTTTCAACGCCTCGACTCTCAAATCCAACTCAGGTCCAGTCCAACGACAACTCAAGTCCAGGTGAGTCAGATAAGAATAGCAAATTGAGATTTATATTGTGGAAGAGGCACTGAATTGCTCTATGCAAGCGATGTTGATAACTGCGTAGTGCATCCTCGGAAAAAAATTGTGGATGGCTCCCGCCTTTCCCGACTGTGTGGCGCGGCAAGAGTAAAAATGGATTTTCTGGCGAGACGGCCATCATGTCCCCTCCTGACACACCTGCCTTCCTGTTGCCAGGTGTGATATGTTGCCATGTATGACCCGATAGTTCCCCTCCTCCCACATGCGTCACATCTGACACACTTCTACATTCCTCGACAAGTTAATGTTCATATTTATTCCTTAAACTGTTGCACACAAACATCTTTAGATCTATCGCGCTAATAATTGACCTTTTCAGAGTCCTCTACTGACCTTTAACCTCTCCTCCATTCCATCCCTCTTAGCCTAACACTTAAATGGTTCAGCCTCTTGGGGGTCGAACCAGGCAGTGCCGGGTACCTCATCCTGTGTTTCATAAATAACCACGAAACAACCTGTATTTAGTAAAGGAAAACAAATCTAGTTGACAGAAAACCCAATAATTAACGAACAAATCCACAAGAGCCGTGACGAGGGTTCGAATCTGCGTCCGAGAGGATCCCAGACGCTGCCTTAGTCAACCCCGTAATTGCTTATGTCTCATTTAACTGAGCACGAAGCAGAGTTGTGAAGTTACTCGCTTTAATAAATATGTCAATAGTCTTTTTCAGCACTAATGACTCAAGAAGCGACTACAAGGTTATCATGCACTAGCATGATTAATTATCATCCACTATCATGATTATAATCCACTACCATGATTATAATCCACTACCATGATTATAATCCACTACCATGATTAATTATCATCCACTATCATGATTAATTATAATCCATTACCATGATTATAATCCACTCCCATGATTAATTATCATCCAATTCCATGATTAATTATCATCCACTACCATGATTATTTATCATAAAACTGCCATGATTATCATCCACTACCATGATTATCATCCACTACCATGATTTTCATCCACTACCATGAATATCATCCACTGCCATGATTATCATCCACTACCATGATTATCATCCACTGCCATGATTATCATCCACTACCATGATTATCATCCACTACCATGATTATCATCCACTGTCATGATTATCATCCACTACCATGATTATCATCCACTGCCATGATTATCATCCAATACCATGATTAATTATCATCCACTACCATGATTATTTATCATAAAACTGCCATGATTATCATCCACTACCATGATTATCATCCACTACCATGATTATCATCCACTACCATAATTATCATCCACTACCATAATTATCATCCACTACCATGATTAAGGGATTCAACTTTCAATATTTCTGTAATATAGGTTAATGGGCGACTATTAAACCAAGACTAAGCCTATGACAACAATTTTGAGTTCTGTACATGACTTTCCTCCTGCGAACAGTTTTATGGAGAGTTTCACTGACCACCGGACTCTACCATCACGCGTTGGGAGAGTCCTCTATTTCAGTATCTATACTTGAAGATACTTATAGATATCTCGTAGACAAGCTTCCTCAGGCACTAAATTTGTCCCAGTTATCTTGTATCATCGTTTTGTGACATCTGATGGGCAGGAAAGCTACTAAAGTACTATACAGATGAGTACACTCATTTTGGTAGTCACTTATATTTTAATTTCTCGAGTGGAGGCACATGTGAACAGGCAGGTATATATGTACTTATGGGCTTTCTGTCAGTTGTGTCAGTGAGGGTGAAAGCAAAGTGAAAGGACGACGACGTTTCGGTCCGTCCTGGACCATTCTCAAGTCGAATGTCATTCACTCGACTTGAGAATGGTCCAGGACGGACCGAAACGTCGTCGTCGTCCTCTTCACTTTCTAGTGTGTGGTCTGGTCAATATATTTCAGCCACGTTATTGTGACTCCTCGTTTGCGCAAGACGATGCTTTCCTTACAAGTGGTTGAGGTCCTGGATAGATATCTGAGTGCAATACTTATCTTGCAGAGAGTGCAATTATTAATTATTACCTCTAGTAATTTGCTGGGTTAAGGTATATCCAGTATTGTTGTCTCTGGAGAGTTAAGGTAAGTCCCTTCGTGGTGAGTAACTTGTTGATGTTTAACTCCAGCAAAAGTGTAACCCAATGATTCTAGGACAGGAACCCGGGAATCTGGGGCCAGATTCACGAAGCAGTTATGCAAGTACTTACGAACGTGTACATCTTTTCTCAATCTTTCCTGGCGGCTTTGGTTACATTTATTAAACAGTTTACAAGCATGAAAACTTGCCAATCAACTGTTGTTATTGTTATAAACAGCCTCCTGGTGCTTCGGAGCTCATTAACTGTTTAATAATTGTAAACAAAGCCGCCAAAGATTGAGAAAAGATGTACAGGTTCGTAAGTGCTTGCGTAAGTGCTGTCGTGAATCTGGCTCCTGGTTTGTATCTGGATGGGGTTCTGGGAGTTCTTCAACTCCCCTTAGCTCGGCCGGGGGCCATGCTTGACTTATGAGAGCTTGGTCCAACAGGCTGTTGCTTTGAGCAGCCTGCAGACCCACATACCCACCACAGCCCGGTTGGTCCGGCACTCCTTGAAGAAAACTGTCCAATCTTTTCTTGAATTAGACAGTTTGTTCCGGCAATATTTCTTATACATGCTAGGAGGATATTGAATAACCATGAGCCTCTGATGTCCATGCAGTGATCTGATCCTTAAACCACAGGAATTTTAACAAATTTATGCTTTTGCTGTTGATTTACTCTTAAAAAGTCTGTAAATGCGAAGAACACTATAAACTGTCTGTGTTCTCCAGGTTCGTATTCCCACGGTATTCATCTCTCTTTGATCTTCACAAAAATGTTTCCACACATTGGTTACAATATCTGGGATCCGGGGGTTCGGACCTGCCTAGACACTACAAAAGAAAGGCAGGTTAGTTGAGTTTCGTCAAATGTTACAAAAATAGTTTAGGGCATAAAATGTTGTGTTTAAAGTCTTCAAGAATGAGAGAAAGTCTAAAAGAAGGATTATAGGAAGGATTATACGAGTGGGATTAAGTGATCTGACACACACGCAAGGCTTCTGGCACACTAGTCACAGCCTCTCTCCAAGCAACAGAAACATGTTCCACAGATTCACTGGGACCACAGACACGCGACCACACACACACTCTCGAAGATCCACGGAAGTCTGTTTGACAGCCTCGCTGCAGCAGCTACAGGTACCACAGACTCTCTGGGGTCCCAGCCAGAGGTGCCACAGACCCACACAGACCACAGAGAGAGCCGGACACCAAGGAAACACTACAATGGGACACGGAGTGGCTTGGCCAGAAGATGAGACAGCCACTTTAAGGTCAGCAGTCTGACACTCTTCCCTCAAGAGCTGCTGAGAGAGGAGGGAGGGAGGGAGGGAGAGAGAGAGAGAGAGAGAGAGAGAGAGAGAGAGAGAGAGAGAGAGAGAGAGAGAGAGAGAGAGAGAGAGAGAGAGAGAGAGAGAGAGAGAGTAATATATATAATGTCAGGTATTTAATAATATACCCTTCAATAATCATTGGAGTTTTCACTAATTTAGGTTCTACTTTCCACTAGGGTTAGGCCACTTACCCTAGTGGCCTCGAGGAGGACAGGAAGCCCGCGGCTTGTCGAATATCCCCCCCATAAAGCAGCATGTGTATAGAGGAGCACATAGTGGTATGTAGTAGTATGAGGCAGTATGAGGCAGTGTCAATATGTGGTCTAGCACTCTCTTCCTTCACCCTCATGTTCTCTATCACCTCCCCCCCTCACACTACCTGGACGGGTCTCTCTCTCTCTCTCTCTCTCTCTCTCTCTCTCTCTCTCTCTCTCTCTCTCTCTCTCTCTCTCTCTCTCTCTCTCTCTCTCTCTCTTTCTCATCTGACAAATAGTTTGATGTGAATTCTGAATTATATTCACAATTGAACAAGCTAAGGGCTGTTAATTGCTCCATCACGTGACTTGTAGCCTAATTCTACCTGTGTGACGCCGTCCAAGTGGTTGGGCATCATTCCTAACTCCCTCCCCCCCGTCCTATACCAAATCTGATCTCTTCCCAGTGCTATATAGTCATAGTGGCTTGGCACATTTCCCTGATAATTCTCTCCCTCGTGTTAAAAAAAAAAAAAAAAAAAAAAAAAAAAAAAAAAAAAAAAAAAAAAAAAAAAAAAAAAAAAAAAAAAAATAAATACCTGTGTGACGTCACCAGGTTACCCCCCCCCCCTGTTTATGACGTCATCAGGTATCACCTGAGTGACGTCATTAGTTACCACACCTCTGTGACGTCATCAGTTATCACCTGTGTGACGTCATTAGTTACCGCCTCTCTGTGACGTCATCAGGTATAATAGAGCTGTTATAGGTGTACCTGGAGGTACTCACCTGCATGTGCAAGTTGGGTCAAGACTCAGCTCCTGGTTCAGCTTGTCGAACATTTTGTGCATTTGATTTCTCCCACATCTTTGTCACGTCTTGTGTATGTCATATGTATCTCATGTGTTTCATGTGTCTCATATGTGTGTCATATGTTCCTTATATGTGCCTCATGTGTGTCTCTACTTCTGGTGTATTGTGTGTCTGCTATTCTTATCAATAGACTTGTTTGACAACTTTCTCAATGTCTCTAAAGATATTATGTGTGACGAAATACGTTATTTCCTCGTAGCTCAGTCCTCTCAGCTCAGGAGCCGGTCTTGTATATCTTTCAACTATATCAGTGGGGGATTAATGCTGGGGGCTGCACACTAAAGATGGTGCCTCACCTAGGTTGAATAAAGGACCCAAGAATGGTCTTTGTAAGCGAAAATAACTCCTTACGAGACGAGGAGGCATGGCAGGAAGTGCAGAGGTGGAATAGGTACGATGAGAGAGAACTCTGTCCACTTCAAGGCTCAAGACTCTTCAAAAATGTAGGCGAGGAGTCACAATAACGTGGCTGAAGAATGTTGACCAGACCACCCACTAGTAAGTGAAGGGACGAGGACGTTTCGGTCCGTCCTGGACCATTCTCAAGTCGAACTTCAATACTAGGCATAAGAGGACCTCTCACCTGTTTAAGAGAGAGCTTGATACGTGCCTCTAGATACCTTTGCTAAGGTAAGCAGGTGTCTGGACATCCCCAGAACGTGCGTTCGAGGTATTCAATTACCTCAAAAGGATTTTCAAGATATGCAGTGATGTGATATCTTTTGTAGAAACTAGTGTAAACTTTTGCTGGTACGTGGGAGGGATTTACTCTTGATTTGTTAATCCCCTATTTTGTAGAGTATTTTCCCCTTCTTCTTCGTTAGTTTCACAGCTCATTGTAACTGGTTCAGTGTAAACATTTAGTTTTTAATCAGTATTTGTGAATAAATTATTTCTTTTCATTATCAGTGCTCTCATGATTTGTATTATATTATCATTCTCGAATATTGCAATAATATAACATGACATTTTAATAATACTTTTGACATTTGATCGTGAATTGACAGTCACTGTCACAATATTTATTCTTCACGATGGTTTGTATTTAGTTGGCATCAATACATTCGCTAGTAGTGTAGACTGGTGTATGATTTACATGACAAGTTTATAATGAATGATACGATTCAACGTGATGAATTATAACTTGTCATCCTCGACGCTCATCATTTCATCGGAAATAATTGTCATTATTATATGATTCATTATTATTTTGACCAACACTGCGTTAGTCAATTTCTATCTAGAACATTTCGAATTTACAATGAATTTATAGTGAAGTTACAATAAAGTTACAATGAATTTACAATGAATTTACAATGAAGTTACAATGAATTTATAATGAATTTACAATGAATTTACAATGAACTTACAATGAATTTACAATGAAGTTACAATGAAGTTACAATGAATTTACAATGAATTTACAATGAATTTACAATGAATTTACAATGAATTTACAGTGTGACAACTCCATAATGTATGTATTTTTCTGGTTAGGGTCAGAAGCAGGTCTGGGACGTAGTTGGATTTGTTACGAATGGGTTTTAGTGAACATTTTTGACCAGGTCTGCGACTGTGTTCTTGAACAACGTAATATTTAAAAGCACTCAGAGCGACATAGCCAATTCCTCATTAACTTAATGGATGCTACGAAGCAATTAAACACTAGCAAATGCCTTATAGAAAACGTACATATCTTTAGTTATTAATACCAGTACGTTGAAGTTTATAGATGTTTATGTGGTGTTCGCTGCGGCTTGGAGAAGCATAACCTGAGATTGAAGTTGGGGTCGTCCAAGGTGTGGACGACCCCAGAAGTCGTTCCTGGGGTTCAGGATCCGTAATCCTTGACTATATCCATGTCTTAATCCGGCTCTTAAGAACATTTCACAGACTAAAGCAGCAGTTCATAGAGTTTTGTTCTTAAGCTTAGATTCACAGCCGAATTCTGTTACCTGATTCGCGATCGATTTGAGGCCCAGAAACATGACCCACAGTAGACGAGCTGTGGGAGCAGAGGGCTACCAGCCACATTAGACCAGAGGTGGGAGCACAGTGCCAGCACCCACAGTAGACGAGCTGTGGGAGCAGAGTGCCACCACCCACAGTAGACGAGCTGTGGGAGCAGAGTGCCACCACCCACAGTAGACGAGCTGTGGGAGCAGAGTGCCACCACCCACAGTAGACG
Source organism: Procambarus clarkii (assembly GCF_040958095.1). Lineage (NCBI taxonomy): Eukaryota > Metazoa > Arthropoda > Malacostraca > Decapoda > Cambaridae > Procambarus > Procambarus clarkii. Next base: position 18,236,039 of record NC_091198.1, read on the forward strand.
AGCTGTGGGAGCACAGTGCCAGCACCCACAGTAGACGAGCTGTGGGAACAGAGTGCCACCACCCACAGTAGACGAGCTGTGGGAGCAGAGTGCCACCACCCACAGTAGACGAGCTGTGGGAGCAGAGTGCCACCACCCACAGTAGACGAGCTGTGGGAGCAGAGTGCCACCACCCACAGTAGACGAGCTGTGGGAGCACAGTGCCAGTTCCCACTCCACCTGTCTCCCATGGCAAGATTACGGCCCCCATGCGAGGCGACCAGGCGTGTGATGGGACTGATCCGTGACCAACATCGCTGGTAACTGTGAACCTTCCCTCTCATTGCCCCTCACAGTGACGGCACACGCACTGTATATATGACGTCGTCGACGTTGTTCCTTCGTCGTCGTCGTCAGGGTTGGGTTTCAGCTCCTTGTCTCTGGTCTAGCGAGTCTAGTGAGACCTTATACTGCCAGGATTCACAGACCAGTTTCTTCACTGTTGTGGTATTTAATTCTCCAGTGAACAGAAATATTATCTTCAGTCCCTGCACGCTGCTTCGACTCCATTCTCAGCTTCTGACACAGAAACTGGACGCCTGTGTCATGGTAATGGGCTGTTGTCTGTTGTCTGTTGAGACAAGTTGGTCTGTGGGAATACATGAGCTTCTTGTATCAACTGTGATGGTTGTAATTGTTGTTGAAGTGGTTGTTATTGAAGCTTTGGAGCCTAATTCGCTTGACAGGTAGTTAGCATTAGAGACAATAGACTTTACAGGTGTCAACAATAGAGATTAACAAGCTTGACAGCTGTCAACATTTAGAGACTGGAAATACCTTAACAGGTGTCATCATTATAGTGACAAACGTGACAGGTGTATTGGAAATATCTGTGATTGACAGCCTTTCTAAACCCATTACAGATCAGCTGGGAGGAGGATCATGTGACAAGGGAACAGCCAAGGACACGATCACATGAATGGCCAATCTCAGAGGTGAAATCTATCATAGCCACGCCCTGGCCATCTGTCTTAGATCTAAATCTAAATCTAAGATCTAAATCTAAATCTAAGATCTAAATCTAAATCTTAGATCTAAATCTAAATCTTAGATCTAAATCTAAATCTTAGATCTAAATCTAAATCTTAGATCTAAATCTAAATCTTAGATCTAAATCTAAATCTTAGATCTAAATCTAAATCTTAGATCTAAATCTAAATCTTAGATCTAAATCTAAATCTTAGATCTAAATCTATATCTTAGATCTAAATCTAAATCTTAGATCTAAATCTAAATCTTAGATCTAAATCTATATCTTAGATCTAAATCTATATCTTAGATCTAAATCTAAATCTTAGATCTAAATCTAAATCTTAGATCTAAATCTATATCTTAGATCTAAATCTAAATCTTAGATCTAAATCTAAATCTTAGATCTAAATCTATATCTTAGATCTAAATCTATATCTTAGATCTAAATCTATATCTTAGATCTTCAATCTACCTGGCCACGCCTTAGAGGGGGCACTAAGGTAAGGTATTTATGAGTTTAACTTTATATTACTTGTAAGGAATGTGAGAACAGAGGGAAGGAATGGTGCCCAACCGTTTGGAGCATTCTGTAGTGTCTGTAGTGTCCTGCGATGTGTTGGACACTACAGACGGATGGAACTGGGGGTGCTAAACATTAACGTTAATGTCAGTGTAGAGGTGTGGGGTTACTGACAGCTGAGTGGACAGCGCTTCGGATTCGTAGTCCTGAGGTTCCGGGTTCGATCCCCGGTGGAGGCGGAAACAAATGGGCAGAGTTTCTTTCACCTAGATGTCTCTGTTCACCTAGCAGTAAATTGGTACCTGGGAGTTAGACAGCTGCTACGGGCTGCTTTCTGGAGGTAACAAAAATGAAGCCTGGTCGAGGACCGGGCCGCAGGGACACTAAGCCTCGAAATCATCTCAAGATAACCTCAAAATAGTCCTTGAAAATATGCCTGAAAAGTTTAATAATGAAATATGTCGTGTGAGATCCGTAGAGTTAATGAACATCTTCACCGACCCAAAACAAAAAATATTTACCTGAATTTACCTTACCATGAATTTAAATAACATAATGGTTAATATCCTATGATATCACTGATCCTATGATATCACTGATACTATGATATCACTGATACTATGATATCACTGATACTATGGTATCACTGATCCTATGATATCACTGATCCTATGATATCACTGATACTATGATATCACTGATACTATGATATCACTGATACTATGGTATCACTGATCCTATGATATCACTGATCCTATGATATCACTGATACTATGATATCACTGATACTATGATATCACTGATACTATGGTATCACGGCAAGATATAAATTGGGGGTTTGTTTTCAAGCTGTGTTGACAACTTATTCATCTAATTTTGTTAGGAGATATGATGCATAATTGTTTGGTCTCCTATGAGTACCTTATACATGAAAGGGTGGCCACACTACACATAGGGTGGCCACACTACACATAGGGTGGCCACACTATACATAGGCTGGCCACACTATACACAGGGTGGCCACACTATACATAGGGTGGCCACACTACACATAGGGTGGCCACACTACACATAGGGTGGCCACACTACACATAGGGTGGCCACACTACACATAGGGTGGCCACACTACACATAGGGTGGCCACACTATACATAGGGTGGCCACACTATACATAGGGTGGCCACACTATACATAGGGTGGCCACACTACACATAGGGTGGCCACACTACACATAGGGTGGCCACACTACACATAGGGTGGCCACACTACACATAGGGTGGCCACACTACACATAGGGTGGCCACACTACACATAGGGTGGCCACACTACACATAGGGTGGCCACACTACACATAGGGTGGCCACACTACACATAGGGTGGCCACACTACACTACATAGGGTGGCCACACTACACTACATAGGGTGGCCACACTACACATAGGGTGGCCACACTACACATAGGGTGGCCACACTACACTACATAGGGTGGCCACACTACACATAGGGTGGCCACACTACACATAGGGTGGCCACACTACACATAGGGTGGCCACACTACACATAGGGTGGCCACACTATACATAGGGTGGCCACACTACACATAGGGTGGCCACACTACACATAGGGTGGCCACACTACACATAGGGTGGCCACACTACACATAGGGTGGCCACACTACACATAGGGTGGCCACACTACACATAGGGTGGCCACACTACATATAATAGGGTGGCCACACTACACATAGGGTGGCCACACTATACACAGGGTGGCCACACTACACTACATAGGGTGGCCACACTACACATAGGGTGGCCACACTACACATAGGGTGGCCACACTACACATAGGGTGGCCACACTACACATAGGGTGGCCACACTACACATAGGGTGGCCACACTACACATAGGGTGGCCACACTACATATAATAGGGTGGCCACACTACACCCAGCGGCCACACTACACCCAGCAGGGTGGCCACACTACACCCAGCAGGGTGGCCACACTACACCCAGCAGGGTGGCCACACTACACCCAGCAGGGTGGCCACACTACATATAATAGGGTGGCCACACTACACCCAGCAGGGTGGCCACACTACACCCAGCAGGGTGGCCACACACAGGGTGTGGTGTAGCAGGAAACAGAGGCAGCACTGAAGGGTGTGGTGGAGGCAGTCACCCTTGATGACTTACTGCTCCCTGGAGACTTTAGGGAGGGGTGAGAGGGAGCAGGGAGGGGGTGAGAGGGAGCAGGGAGGGGTGAGAGGGAGCAGGGAGGGGTGAGAGGGAGCAGGGAGGGGGAGAGAGGGAGCAGGGAGGGGTGAGAGGGAGCAGGGAGGGGTGAGAGGGAGCAGGGAGGGGGTGAGAGGGAGCAGGGAGGGGGTGAGAGGGAGCAGGGAGGGGGGTGAGAGGGAGCAGGGAGGGGGGTGAGAGGGAGCAGGGAGGGGGGTGAGAGGGAGTAACTTAATAATATAATTATCATTAACACCCTCAAGGTCAAACGGAGTTCTTAAACTGTTAAATATATTCAAACTAAACAGCCGTGACTGAGGAAAGATGAACAGGCTTCGTAAATAAAGACGTTTATGCTTGCTGAGTCCTGGGGCTGGGACCAGGAGCTGAAGTGTGATTGGTTGCTCACCAGGCGCTCAAGCACTCTACAGAAACTTGAGCTCAAAACTTGCAATAGGACTTTTCAGTCGTTTCAAAGCGTTATACGACAAAGAGTACTGGGAAGACGGGACTCCACGAGCGTAGCTCTCATCCTGTAACTACACTTAATTACTGCAACAAATACTCCATTGCAACACCTACAGAATTCTCACAGGAATTGACAAGGGTTATCTTGAGATTATCTTGAGTTGATTTCGGGGCTTAGTGTCCCCGCGGCCCGGTCCTCAACCAGGCCTCCACCCCCGGGAAGCAACCCGTGACAGCCGACTAACTCCCAGGTACCTAATTTACTGCTAGGTAACAGGGGCATAGGGTGAAAGAAACTCTGCCCATTGTTTCTCGCCGGCGCCCGGGATCGAACCCCGGGCCACAGGATCACGTGTCCAGCGTGCTGTCCGCTCGGCCGGCCAGCTCCCTCTGTCGAATATGACGGGTGAATACAGCCAAACTATTTAGCACGAGTGGGTCACGAACAAGGGGACACAGGTGGAAACTGAGCACCCAGATGAGCCACAGGGACACTAGAAATAATAGTTTCACTGTCAGAGTAGTTAACAGGTGGAATGCATTAGGCAGTGATGTGGTGGAGGCTGACTCCATACACAGTTTCAAATGTAGATATGACAGAGCCCAATAGGCTCAGGAACCTGTACACCTGTTGATTGACAGTTGAGAGGCGGGACCAAAGAGCCAGAGCTCAACCCCCGCAAGCACAACTAGCACAACTTCACAATCAACATTCTCCTCCTCCCTCACAGCAGAGGTACTCCCTCACAACAGAGGTACTCCCTCACAACAGAGGTACTCCCTCACAACAGAGGTACTCCCTCACAACAGAGGTACTCCCTCACAACAGAGGTACTCCCTCACAACAGAGGTACTCCCTCACAACAGAGGTACTCCCTCACAACAGAGGTACTCCCTCACAACAGAGGTACTCCCTCACAACAGAGGTACTCCCTCACAACAGAGGTACTCCCTCACAACAGAGGTACTCCCTCACAACAGAGGTACTCCCTCACAACAGAGGTACTCCCTCACAACAGAGGTACTCCCTCACAACAGAGGTACTCCCTCACAACAGAGGTACTCCCTCACAACAGAGGTACTCCCTCACAACAGAGGTACTCCCTCACATATTGACTGTCTCCCTCACAATCCAGCACCTCGTCCCCTCCTGAGAGTGAGGGGTGAGGAGAGACACTGAGGGGTGAGAGATCTCCCCCTCTCCCCCCCCCCCCCTCTCTACTCCTCCTGCTATTACGACACCCTCACGAAACCCTCACGACACCCTCACGATACCCTCACGACACTCTCACGACACCCTCACGACACCCTCACGACACCCTCACGATACCCTCACCACACCCTCACCACACCCTCACGATACCCTCACGACACCCTCACGATACCCTCACGATACCCTCACGACACACTCACGACACCCACTCTGTGTGTAGAGGTACTCCTTGTTTCCCCTCAGAGTCTACCAACACTATGATGTACTTAAGTCTACCTCATGAGTAGTGAGTGGGGGACCTCACTCTGGCCAGAGTGAGAGGTGAGGGGAGAGTGAAAGAAGTGAGGGGGATATAGTGAGAGGGGAAAGAGGGGGAAAAATCGATCCGTTATTCCCTTTGTGATGACTCTGTTTAATAGCTTCTCTTACATGCTGGTATTGACACGCCCCTTCCCCCCTTCCCCCCTTCCCCCCCTTCCCCCCTAGTGTGTGTTCCCCTCTAGTGTGGCCACCTCTATTGGTCTCCCTCTAGCGTGGCCACCTCTATTAATCTACTTCTAGTGTGGCCACCTCTATTAATCCATTCCTAGTGTGGCCCCCTCTATTAATCTACCCCTAGTGTTACCACCTCTATTAATCTCCCTCTAGTGTGGCCAGCTCTATTAATCTACTCCTAGTGTAGCCACCTCTATTAATCTCCCTCTAGTGTGGCCAGCTCTATTAATCTACTCCTAGTGTAGCCACCTCTATTAATCTACTCCTAGTGTGGTCACCTCTATTAATCTACTCCTAGTGTGGCCACCTCTATTAATCTACTCCTAGTGTGGCCACCTCTATCAATCTACTCCTAGTGTGGCCACCTCTATTAATCTACTCCTAGTGTGGCCACCTCTATTAATCTACTCCTAGTGTGGTCACCTCTATTAATCTACTCCTAGTGCAGCCAGCTCTATTAGTCTACCCCTAGTAGCCACCTCTATTAATCTACCCATTGTAAGATTCCCCTCTTTTAATCTTCCCTTATTAGATCACCTATAATTAGATTACTAATAAGAAAATCCACAGGGGGCAGTGATAAGGATTCGAACCTATGAACTGGGTCTAAACGAATAGGTTATGACATGGTCAAAAGAATTGCAACCTGATGGTTTCTACTAACACCCTCGAGGATTCCCGAGGATTCCACTGAAGCCAAACCACGGTTTTACACATGCAGTTTGGCTTTGTCTTCCAGGAATTCAACCTCGGATGCCCTTCTTTTAAAACACAGATAAATCACACACTGTTTTGATATATCAGTGGGTAAACCCACTGGGGATTTTCAGTCCACAGGAAAATCCACTATTGTGGGATTTTTTTGATTGATATAGAGTGATTTATCTGTATATAGATTACTAATGATATAGACATCCCTGATTTGTCCTTTCTCTCTCTTTTTCGACTTCGTTTTTTGTGATTTCTTCTATTTAGTCTACCCCAGCTGAGTCATGCCTTGTTCAGTCTTCCCTTAGTATGAGGGACGCTGTTTTATGTAGACCTAGAGAGGTGGCGCTGATTTAGAAGGATATAATTAGGTCTTTTCCCCTATTTTTTACTGACCTGTAATTGTTTCAGTCGTATTTTGGTTCATCAATTGTGTGTTGACCCCTGTTTAGTGTTCCTCTTGTGTGTTGACCACTGTTTAGTGTCCCTCTTGTGTGTTGACCACTGTTTAGTGTCCCTCTTGTGTGTTGACCCCTGTTTAGTGTCCCTCTTGTGTGTTGACCACTGTTTAGTGTCCCTCTTGTGTGTTGACCCCTGTTTAGTGTCCCTCTTGTGTGTTGACCACTGTTTAGTGTTCCTCTTGTGTGTTGACCCCTGTTTAGTGTCCCTCTTGTGTGTTGACCACTGTTTAGTGTTCCTCTTGTGTGTTGACCACTGTTTAATGTTCCTCTTGTGTGTTGACCACTGTTTAGTGTCCCTCTTGTGTGTTGACCACTGTTTAGTGTCCCTCTTGTGTGTTGACCACTGTTTAGTGTCCCTCTTGTGTGTTGACCACTGTTTAGTGTCCCTCTTGTGTGTTGACCACTGTTTAGTGTCCCTCTTGTGTGTTGACCACTGTTTAGTGTTCCTCTTGTGTGTTGACCACTGTTTAGTGTCCCTCTTGTGTGTTGACCACTGTTTAGTGTTCCTCTTGTGTGTTGACCACTGTTTAGTGTTCCTCTTGTGTGTTGACCACTGTTTAGTGTTCCTCTTGTGTGTTGACCACTGTTTAGTGTCCCTCTTGTGTGTTGACCACTGTTTAGTGTTCCTCTTGTGTGCTGACCACTGTTTAGTGTTCCTCTTGTGTGTTGACCACTGTTTAGTGTTCCTCTTGTGTGTTGACCACTGTTTAGTGTTCCTCTTGTGTGCTGACCCCTGTTTAGTGTCCCTCTTGTGTGTTGACCACTGTTTAGTGTTCCTCTTGTGTGTTGACCACTGTTTAGTGTCCCTCTTGTGTGTTGACCACTGTTTAGTGTTCCTCTTGTGTGTTGACCACTGTTTAGTGTCCCTCTTGTGTGTTGACCACTGTTTAGTGGGTCAACACAAAACAGTGTTTTGTTTCTTCCCAGGCTGGGCTGGACGGTAGAGCGACGGTCTCGCTTCATGCAGGTCGGCGTTCAATCCCCGACTGACCAAGTGGTTGGGCACCATTCCTTCCCTCCCAAGTGATATAGCAATGGCTAGGGGATTTTTCCTGAGAGTTATCCTTCCATCTACCTATCCCAGCTACCTATCCTAGCCCCTAGCTAATCCAGCTTCGCCTACAGTGACCTACAGCACCAGCCCCGGCCAGTCCCTGTACCGGATATGACAGCAGATCTACTAGCCTGTGAGGACACCCAAAGTCCAACCCAGGGTTCTATGTGTACTCAGAAGTCCAACCCAGGGTCCTATGTATACTCAAAAGTACAACCCAGGGTCCTATGTATACTCAAAAATCCAACCCGGGTCCTATGTATACTCAAAAGTACAACCCGGGGTCCTATGTATACTCAAAAGTACAACCCAGGGTCCTATGTATACCCAAAAGTCCAACCCGGGGTCCTATGTATACCCAAAAGTCCAACCCGGGGTCCTATGTATACTCAAAAGTCCAACCCAGGGTCCTATGTATACTCAAAAGTCCAACCCGGGGTCCTATGTATACTCAAAAGTCCAACCCAGGGTCCTATGTATACTCAAAAGTCCAACCCGGGGTCCTATGTATACTCAAAAGTCCAACCCGGGGTCCTATGTATACTCAAAAGTCCAACCCAGGGTCCTATGTATACTCAAAAGTCCAACCCGGGGTCCTATGTATACTCAAAAGTCCAACCCAGGGTCCTATGTATACTCAAAAGTCCAACCCGGGGTCCTATGTATACTTAAAAATCTTCCCTTATAATTCCAGCATGGAACCATGACCTGAAAAAGGACACAGAGAAACTAGAAAAGGTCCAAAACTGTGCAACAAGACTGGTTCCTGAGCTGAGGGGTTTAAGCTACGAGGAAAGGCGAGAGAGCTGAATGTTCCCACACTGGAGAAAAGGGGAGATAGGGGGAGAGACATGATAGTAACGTATATGATTGTAAGGAGGGAATGGATAAAATGGACCAACCAGCGTTGTTTAAAGTTGGGAGCAGCGGAACGAGAGGGTCATAGATGGAACCCCACAGACACGCAAACGTCTCACGGAGCCGCGAGGAAAGAGCTTTTGAAGTCTTATAAGAGTTGATTTTTGTAGTCAGTAAAGTGTTGTGGTGAGTAATAACTCTCCTGCGGATGACAGAAAATAGGCCTATGTTGTTCCAAGGGCTCGGGAGGCTAGGTCGACCCCCTAAGGGAGCAGGGCCTCGTCCCTCGCCTAGCCGGTCGGCCGAGCGGACAGCACGCTGGACTTGTGATCCTGTGGTCCCGGGTTCGATTCCGGGCGCCGGCGAGAAACAATGGGCAGAGTTTCTTTCACCCTATGCCCCCTGTTACCTAGCAGTAAAATAGGTACCTGGGTGTTAGTCAGCTGTCTCGGGCTGCTTCCTGGGGGTGGAGGCATGGTCGAGGACCGGGCCGCGGGGACACTAAAGCCCCGAAATCATCTCAAGATAACCTCAAGATAGCCTCTGTCCAGTAGCAACACCCCAACTACACCATTGTACCACAGTCCATTAGATCCACCACACCATTGTACCACAGTCCATTAGATCGTCCACACCATTATACCACAGTCCATTAGATCAATCACACCATTGTACCACAGACCATTAGATCAACTACACCATTGTACCACAGACCATTAGATCAACTTCACCATTGTACCACAGACCATTAGATCAACTTCACCATTGTACCACAGACCATTAGATCAACTACACCATTGTACCACAGTTCATTAGATCAACCATACCATTGTACCACAGTCCACACGAACAACCAAACAATGGCATCACAGTTCATTTGACCAATTACACCATAGCCCATTATAACAAGCAAACTCTCTCCTTGATTAATGGAGCATTAACTACAAGCTTTCACTCCTAATTAACATACAGAACAAGCTTAATGACATGTCGAAGCTGTTGACGTGTCAGATCTTAATCTTGCAAGTAAAGAACAGTTGAATCACCCATTAAATATGGGCAAAGCAACTATGAGGAGGATATTATATACAGTTTACTGAGATTAGTCTCACAGGAAGCAGGTAATCTACTTGCATTTACTCCAAATGTTCAATATAGAACATAGAACTTTGTTATGTTCAATACTTTGCTCACACTCAAACCAGCCCTCAAGCAGCAGCCTTTGACTCTAGCATCAGGAATTAAAAGTCTTCAGAACAGCTTACTGAGTTAGGAATATGTAGTAAATTACTGAAATGGGAAAAAGGTTTGTTTGTGTATATAGAAATATATATAGAAATATTGTGTATATAGAAAATATCAACATATGTTGATGTTTAAAGACCATAGATTAACCACTTTTAACTGGGAACTCCACAAGGAGGAGACGACTTGAGAGGCGACTTGAGAATGGTCCAGGACGGACCGAAACGTCGTCGTCCCTTCACCTTCGAGTGTGTGGTCTGGTCAACATCCACAAGGAGGAGTCCTCAGCCCCTTGTTGTTCAACATTCTGAATTATTCTGATGCATAAACTTGATATTGAATCTATTTGAAGATTCCAGAACCTCCCCTGACTCATATCCCGTGACTGTGTTGATCAACCAGAGGAGAGTGGGCTTAGTAGCGCACTATCCTTAGCATAGCTAGCGTGAGGTGGAGTCGGAACTCCTCGGGAATGAGGTGTGAGGTGCGTTTAACCTCATGGAATCTGAGGATTAATCTCAAGTCTGCTTCATGCTCGAAGAATCTCAAAGGTTTCTATATTATCAGTCTACCAACACCTACCCACTATCCCACACGACAACATCTCCTTACCTCTACTATCCCCCAAAAAAGAGCTCCCCCCTCATCTCAACCTTTCCCTTCTTTTCCGTCTACACCACCCCCGTCCCTCCCCGTCCCACCGCAGACCTCCGTAATCGATCTCGGCCTTCTGGCCCTGCCCCCCCCCCCCCTCCCCCCCCCCTCCTCTCCCAGCCCCAAGTGACCCCCCACACTCACCTCTGGCACTCTGACGGGTCCATTGTTTGGCCTGCTCTTACCTGCCTTTTGGCACTCCCGTCTAACTTGTCTCTTGGCACTCCTGTCTAACCTGTCTCTTGGCGCTCCCGTCTAACCTGTCTCTTGGCACTCCCGTCTAACTTGCCTCTTGGCACTCCTGTCTCTTGGCACTCCTGTCTAACTTGCCTCTTGGCACTCCTGTCTCTTGGCACTCCCGTCTAACCTGTCTCTTGGCACTCCCGTCTAACCTGTCTCTTGGCACTCCTATCTAACCTGTCTCTTGGCACTCCCGTCTAACCTGTCTCTTGGCACTCCCGTCTAACCTGTCTCTTGGCACTCCCGTCTAACCTGTCTCTTGGCACTCCCGTCTAACCTGTCTCTTGGCACTCTTGTCTAACCTGTCTCTTGGCAGGATGGTGAACTACCTGTACCTACCACAGGTACTGAATTGGTGATTACAGGTGGGAGGGTTACTGCTCATCTGGAATGGTTCATCCCTTCGACTACAGCCAGATGGATGCTTAGAATCATCCGGATCACTATTCCCTAGATCATGTTGATAGCAGAAATAGATCACTATTTTCCCCCCATGTTGACAGCAGTTGAGTGTTTAAGGGTCAATAATGTGTTCAGACTTCCTGAGAGACGGGTCTGTCAGGTTAATACTTTTAAAGTTATGTAAACAAAGCTTATTTATATTGATATTAGTTAGCCAAAGTTTAGACAGGGATCCATGTTCAAATGCCTCACCCACGCACTACGAAAAAACAATTAAAAAACTGAACCTAAACACTAAACTCAACCTAATCCAGGTCTAACTATGTTCAATAAAGTGAACTATATGTTTAAGAGATTGCTAACCCTGTCCATGGAGGATAGAAGGAACTATTTGGGGAAAGAGTCAAGCCATTACGACTATATAGCACTTGGAAGGGGTCAGGATAAGGATTTGGGATGGAACGGGGGGGAAGGAATGGTGCCCAATCACTTAGACGGTCGGGGATTGAACGCCGACCTGCATGAAGCGAGACCGTCGCTCTACCGTCCAGGCCATGTGCTTGGACATGGAGGACAGAAGAAAATGTATATATATGCTGGTTAGCCCTCTAAATGTATGGCAACGTCTGTGGTAGAAAATAATAATACAAACACTAACAAAATAAACTTCTGAATACTTTCCTTATTAAGACAACTCATAGCACAGTTGATAGTGCTTCGACCTCACTCGCGTGGAGTCCAGGGTTCGAGACCCCATACAGGTGAATGGAATAAACTAAAAGTTATTCTTAGGCTAATTCCCGTCTAAACTATGGACGATCCCAAAGTATTGTATTCAGTTGTGTATTGTTGTACTTTTGAGTATGTACAAAAATACAACAATTGAGTTATAAATTATAAATTTATATGTTTACTGTGTATATGTAGGTTTAGATTACATTACGTGTTTTGGTTCTGTTGGCAATAATTTGTATTTTGTAGTACGTGGGTGAAGCATTTACAGAGTTGTGGTTCGAACAAAAATCCTTGTTCCGGAAGTGTTCGGACGTCATCAGTTGTGAGTCGTGTGTAAACAGTTATTCATTCATGAACAGCTGGGGGTTTGGCGGGTGCATGGAATGGACAACCCGTCCTCGACTCAAGTCCATTACATTCAGCGCTCAATCCCACAGACGCATTCATAAATTTTAACATATTGTTCATTCAAAACGGGAAATTTCTCAAGTATAAATTAATATTATAATATTTTAGCATATTGTGTATATATAGGCACAGGTTAGGTTAGGTGTTTAGGTTCTGTTGGCGATTATTTGTATTTGTAGTACGTGGGTGAAGCATTTATAGCGTTGTGATTCGAACAAAATTCGTCAGTGAAACACTTGTTCCGGATATGTTCGAACTTCAGCAGTTGTGAGTCGTGTGTAAACCGCTTTTCATTCATAAACAGCTGGGGGGTTTGGCGGGTGCATGGAATGGACTGTGGCCTTTGTTTATGAGGACGGGCTGTTCACAGAGCTGCAATTCGAACAGAGGTCGTCAGCGAAGCATTGTTCGATAAAGGTTTTAATGTTATTTTTTTGTAAATCGCATGTAAAGTATTTTTCATTCATAAACACATCACGTTCTAATCAATAAAGACTAAATACTCGTTAATACGGCCACCTAATCACCTGTTAACGAATGAAAACTGTTTACACACAACTTATAAATGACGACGTTCGAACACGTCTCAAACTCTGCTTCACTGACAACGTGTGTTCGGATCACCACACCTATATGCTTCACCCACGTGCTTCAAATCCAAATAATATCTAACAGAACATGTAGTCTATGACTAACTATATAAAGAACTCTAATATATATAGTAATATTAAATTATATACGAAAAATAAACTTTTTAATGCAGGCGTTAAGGCTTTAGGCTCTGTTGGCGACTATTTATGTCTGAAGAACGCGGGTGAAGCCTTTTCAGAGTCGGGGTTCGAACAGGGGGACGTCAGTGAAGCCCTACTCGAGAACAAAGCACAAGTCGTAACTTGTGAGTCGTGTATAAACCGGTTTTCACTCATCAACAGGGCGTTTAGCGGCTGATAAGGTGATTATCAGGAGAAAGCACTATGTCATTGCGACTAAATAACACTTGGAAGGGATATGAGAATAAGTTTCTTCTAGAGAGAGAGAGAAGGGAGCGAGCGTTTGGCCAATGTTGATGCCAATGAGCAACCCGTCCTCGACTCAAGTCCATTACATCCAGCGGTCGACCCCACAGACGCATTCATAAATTTTAACATGCTGTTCATTCAAAACGGGAATTTTCTCAAGTATAAATTAATATTATAACATATTAGCATATTGGCATATATAGGCATAGGTTAAGTTAGGTGTTTAGGTTCTGTTGGCGATTATTTGTATTTGTGGTACCTGGGTGAAGCATTTATAGCGTTGTGATTCGAACAAAATTCGTCAGTGAAGCACTTGTTCCGGAAGTGTTGGAACGTCAGCAGTTGTGAGTCGTGTGTAAACCGCTTTTCATTCATAAACAGGGGGTTTGGTGGGTGCATGGAATCACTTTTGGATCTTTGTTTGGAGGACGGGCTGGAATGAGATAGAAAACGGGTTGATGTTTTGAGGCCTGACTCATGAGGCTTCAGGCGGGTTCACACCTCACTCGAAAGGAAGATGTGAAGCCTGCAAGGGGATGGCCCAATAAGCACAGTGTTGAGTCAATCACTAACTGCACTACACCACCTTCCCGACGACCCTCATCCTTCAAGACAGGTAAACTCTCTCCTTCACCTGAGCTATCAACATATATATAATATAATGTGTATTACAATGTTCGGGCTCGCCATAGCCCGTGCTACATGGCCACTTCGTTCAGAGTAGCTAAAACAACATACAATGGGATATATTTGTGGTGAACGAGTTTATATATAAGGTTGACGTGGATGTCTTTATAGGTAAGATCTGCCCACGTCGAGGGAGAGAACTTCTCTCACATTGAGGTAAGTTGTAGAGTTCCTTGTGCTCCCACAGCTTTACTGTGGGCGGCCAGGGGGGGGGGAGGGAGCGGGCCGCCCATGCTGTTGGGGGGAGGTGATCAAGCAGACTGTCCTCGCCCCGGGTGGTGACACCCTCTGGCACTCTGTATAGGGTCGTAAACCCGTAGAGCTTCAGGGCCAAAGTTATATATATTAACCTCGTTGATAACTGGCAATCAAACACCTGACTTACGTCTTTATAACACCTATGATTGTATATATGACTCTTAGAATATGAATTAAAGTCAGAAATCGAAAGTCAGTTATTGAACCCGGTTTAAATAACTAATGTCAGCGTTCCTGTAAGTTTTAATATGACTGTGAGTGAGATTATGAACCCTAAACCCTATGTACTCGCACCCTAAACTAATGTAATAAATTAAGCTCATATAATGCCCTAATCTAAGATTACACCCTTAACTTAGAGATGAGTTCCTAAAGTAAGATTATAACCTGCTCCTCACCTCTCACTCTCTTCTCACTCTCTTCCCTAATGTATTGACCTGTATTCTCCTCTCTCTTCTTTACGGGTTATTCATGCCCGTGCCACCTCTTGGGTGGCTTAATCTTCCCCAATCAACCAATCTCCGTCTACACGACTTGATAATGGTCCACGACGGACCGAAACGTCGTCGTTTCTTCCCTTTCTGACGCTTGGTTTGGTCACGAATGAAGGCAGAGTTGGGATTGGGAGATTTGGTCTGGATCTTAGGTGTTTGGGGGTTGAACTGGCGGGTTGATAGCTCACTCTTGAAGAGATCTGAAGTCAAGAAAGTTGTTTCAGAGCACCAGGAGGTAAGTTTAGGAGTTGGTGCACAGTCTCTCGAGTGAGCGCAGAGTGTGGAGAGCCTCAGTGGTGTGGCTCTGAGTCGTGTGGCGTAACTCATCCGGCAAGAGGCTATAGACACAGGTGCAAGCTGTGTTCTAGCCTCTTGCCGGATGAGTTCCGCTTCTTGATCACATCTTTCACGCCAACTACACCATCTCAGAGTGTTAGCCACACCTCTGGCAGCCACACCATCTCAGACAAGCATCAGGCTGCCACACCATCTTAGACTGAAGCATCTGGCAGCCACACCATCTTAGACAAGCATCTGGCTGCCACACCATCTTAGACTGAAGCATCTGGCTGCCACACCATCTTAGACTGAAGCCTCTGGCAGCCACACCATCTTAGACTGAAGCATCTGGCAGCCACACCATCTTAGACAAGCATCTGGCTGCCACACCATCTCAGACAAGCATCAGGCTGCCACACCAAGGCAGTGTGGCGTGTCTGGCAGCAGCCACACCAGCGCAGAATGGCGTATCAGACTGCAATAAGCCGTTTCTGGATTCTCTAACCAGCGTGAAATTAGGGATCAGATTCCACCCGGTTCCATCCGGCAAGGGGGCGCCCTCTCGAGCCGCGGGTCGACACCAATGATCATCTGTGGCCGTGATGACTGAACGACCTCGAGTTGGTCTGGTGCAGAGTTACTATTCCTAGACTGTTGAGTGAAGGAGAGTTTGGCTTACTGAGTACTGAGTTTGGGTACGACCTTTGGCTAGCCAAGGTCGTACTCTCCTGCTAGTGGCAGTACTCAGGCCTCGAGTGTCAACACTACCACTGCAGACCCAACATGTTATCTTCTTGAGGTTATCTTGAGATGATTTCGGGGCTTAGCGTCCCCGCGGCCCGGTCCTCGACCAGGCCTCCTTTTTGTTACACCCCCCCCCCCCAGGAAGCAGTCCGTAGCAGCTGTCTAACTCCCAGGTATCTATTTACTGCTAGATAACAGGGGCATTAGAATGAAAGAAAGAAACATTTTTGCCCATTTGTCTTCGCCTCCACCGGGGATCGAACCCGGAATCTCACGACTACGAATCCGAAGCGCTATCCACTCAGCTGTCAGGTGCCCTTGCACATGGGTAGAGGAATGGCAAATCTTGCCTCACAGGTTTAATAGAATTCTATGACCAGTTGACACAAATTAGAAAAGAAAGAAAAGTGTGGGGTAGACTGCATATTTTTGGGTTGCCAGAAAGACTTTGACAGTGTACTTCATAAAGAACTGGTACATAAGCAGGCAGGAATAAGGGGAGGTACTCCAGTGGATAAGGGAGTACCTAATCAACAGATGACAGTGAGTCACTGTGAAGAATGAGATCTTAGAGTGGCTAAACGTCACCAGTGGAGTCCCACAGGGTTCAGTTCTTGAACCTATCCTGTTTCTGATATATGTAAATGATCTTCCAGAGGAAATTGACTCGTTCTTTTCAATGTTATATGATGTAAAAATTATGAGGAGGAATAAGACCACGAAAAAGAGGCAACAAGATGACTTAGACGAACTGAAGAAACTGTCCAACAAATGGCTATTAATGTTCAACCTAAGCAAATGTAAGGTAATGAAACTAGGTAGAGGGAACAGGAGTCCAGACACAAGGTATCAGATAAAGGTCTCAAATCCTCCATGAAACGATCAGAGAGAAGGATCTAGGAGTTGGTGTCTCACCGAACCTGTCTCCTGAAGCCCAAATTAAAAGAATATCATCAGGGGCGTATGCAAGGCTGGATAACATCAGAAATGCCTTTAGAAATTTGCGTAAGAAATCATTGAGGACATTGTATACCACATATGTAACACCAGTATGTAGCTTCAGCCTGGAGTCCATATCTTCAAATTCAAATTGAAATGGGTTTATTGAGGTATTAATACACACAAAGGATGAGGCAGCTCAGACTATTATCACCCCGTTCAGTTCAACGTGTTCATGTATATATATACATATACATCACAAACAATAAGCATATTACTGAACATTCTGAGTGATACACATACACATGTCTGCCTTCACACAAGCTGTATGTTACCAGACATACACACAAATACTTGTGTGACTAAGTTCACAAACAATTTGTAAATGACATTCAGACAATTCAACGAAAGGTTACAATCTTGGTGTAATATTCTTCTATCTCTTCGGAATATGTCCATATCTTGTCAAGTACAAGACGAAGCTGAAGCAGGTTCAAAGATTTGCCACTAGACTAGTCCCAGAAGTACGAGGTATGAGTTAAGAGGAAAGGTTAATAGCACCTTACATCGCTGGAAGACAAAAAGAGTTAGGGGAGACATGATTACCACATACAAAATCTTCTGGGGAATTGATAGGGAACATAAAGACAGATTATTTAACACGGGTGGAACTTGCACAAGGGGAAACGGGTGGAAACTGTGTACCCAAATGAGCCACTGGAAGAACCCCAGAAGGCCTTGATGTCACCACTAAATATCAAATTGTGTCTTATGGAACAGATACAGCTCCAGATAGTCGGCGGCCTTAACCACTTTCAAGATCACTTCTGTAATCTGTCAGAGATCGAAGCTAGTGTCTTTATGCAGACGAAGTCACAATAACGTGGCTGAAGTATGTTGACCAAACCACACACTAGAAAGTGAAGGGACGACGATGTTTCGATCCGTCCTGGACCATTCTCAAGTCGATTGTGGATCCAGGGCAGAATGATCCGTCCTGAATCATTCACAATCGACTTGGGAATGGTCCAGAACGGACCGAAACGTCGTCGTCCCTTCACTTTTTAGTGTCTTCATTGAACCACAGCGAAAGAAGATCCCGGAGTGTGCAAGAAATTATCCCAAGAGGCTCAGTAGGAAAGAGAAGACAGCATGGAACAGGTTTGTAACAATGGTTTGAGGCTTCATGGACAATCGCAAGGCCGAAAACTATGTTGAGGTGGTCGAAATGGCCTGCAAGATGGCCCTCAAAGTCCATGACGTTCAGGGTCTTCATGGCAGGTTCAAGGAGATGTTACCATACACAGAGGAGCAAGATGAATGCTGCCACTAGATTAAGTGACAACGTTTAGGTCAGTACACAGCCAGATTCACGAAGCAGTTAAACAAGCACTTACGAACCTGTCCATCTTTTCTCAATCATTGGCGGCTTTGTTTACAATAATTAAACAGTTAATGAGCTCCGAAGCACCAGAAGGCTGTTTATAACAATAACAACAGTTGAATGGGAAGTTTTCATGCTTGTAAACTGTTTAATAAATGTAACCAAAGCCGTCAAAGATCAACCCGTCCTCGACTCAAGTCCATTACATCCAGCGGTCGACCCCACAGACGCATTCATAAATTTTAACATGCTGTTCATTCAGAACAAGAATTTTCTCAAATATAAATTAATATTATAATATATTAGCATATTGTGCATATATAGACATAGGTTAGGTTAGGTTAGATGTTTAGGTTCGGTTAGCGATTATTTGCATTTGTAGTACGTGGGTGAAGCATTTATAGCGAAGTGGTTCGAACAAAACTCGCCAGTGAAGCACTTGTTCCGGAAGTGTTCGAACGAAATCAGTTGTGAGTCGTGTGTAAACCGTTTTTCATTCATAAACAGGGGGTTTGGCGGATGCATGGAATCACTTTCGGATCTTTGTTTGGAGGACGGGCTGCAAAGATTGAAGAAAGATGTACACGTTCGTAAGTACTTGCGTAACTGTTTCGTGAATCTGACCCCAAGACGGACCGAAAACATCGTTACTTTATTTTCTGACGTGGGAGTTTGGCGCCTCACGCTAGGAGCCATCTAGTAAAGAAGACAACAAGAGATTCTAAAAAAGGGAATCTAGAAGAGAAATTCAAGATGGAGACAGAAGCGAGGAATTCCACCGAATACAACTTTAAGTTCATTTCGGACACTATCGTGAATGGAGATGGTGTAATTTACGATGTGCAGTCTCGTAAGTCCAAGCTCTACTACTTCTACTACATCTACTACTACTAGTATTAATACTACAACTACCACAACTACTACTAGAAACACTACCTACAATTTTATGAATGGTTGGGAGCAGTTGATTTGGGAATGAGGCAGGTAGGTAGCTAACAGGTGTTAGGGAGGCAGCAGGTGGTAGCCCTGCTAGAGACAGGCAGCAGGTGGTAGCCCTGCTAGAGACAGGCAGCAGGTGGTAGCCCTGCTAGAGACAGGCAGCAGATGGCAGGCCTGCTAGAGACAGGCAGCAGGTGGCAGCCCTGCTAGAGACAGGCAGCAGATGGTAGCCCTGCTAGAGACAGGCAGCAGGTGGCAGGCCTGCTAGAGACAGGCAGCAGGTGGTAGCCCTGCTAGAGACAGGCAGCAGGTGGCAGGCCTGCTAGAGACAGGCAGCAGATGGCAGGCCTGCTAGAGACAGGCAGCAGATGGCAGGCCTGCTAGAGACAGGCAGCAGATGGCAGCCCTGCTAGAGACAGGCAGCAGGTGGCAGCCCTGCTAGAGACAGGCAGC
This sequence comes from Procambarus clarkii, assembly GCF_040958095.1. Taxonomy (NCBI): domain Eukaryota; kingdom Metazoa; phylum Arthropoda; class Malacostraca; order Decapoda; family Cambaridae; genus Procambarus; species Procambarus clarkii. The sequence continues at coordinate 18,255,943 of NC_091198.1, forward strand.
AGGTGGCAGCCCTGCTAGAGACAGGCAGCAGGTGGCAGGCCTGCTAGAGACAGGCAGCAGGTGGCAGCCCTGCTAGAGACAGGCAGCAGGTGGCAGGCCTGCTAGAGACAGGCAGCAGGTGGCAGGCCTGCTAGAGGCAGGCAGCAGGTATTCTGCTGACGTATTCGCCTCACGTGAAAAACGGAATATTGGAATCTTCATTGGAAAAAAATGGTCTTAATGACTCAATTTGACACATCATTACTCAGCTCTGTAACACATGTGTCCATTAATTGCTATAGTTAATGATCAAGTGTCTTATTTTGAACATGACGCCACATATAGAGAGTTATATATCAACTCCTATAGTATAAGGTTATAGGCACACAAGCACTGGTGCACACACACACACACGTGTATGCACACCTGTTGCATCTTGGGAGCTCTTCTACACCTGCTAGTTGATGTGCAGCCATTGCAATGGCCAGAGTCTGACGGTATGGACAGAAAACGCTCCATAGTTGGTGTGACGGTATGGACAGGGGGACGCTCCATAGTTGGTGTGACGGTATGGACAGGGGGACGCTCCATAGTTGGTGTGACGGTATGGACAGAAAACGCTCCATAGTTGGTGTGACGGTATTGACAGGGGGACGCTCCATAGTTGGTGTGACGGTATTGACAGGGGGACGCTCCATAGTTGGTGTGACGGTATGGACAGGGGGACGCTCTATAGTTGGTGTGACGGTATGGACAGGGGGACGCTCTATAGTTGGTGTGACGGTATGGACAGGGGGACGCTCCATAGTTGGTGTGACGGTATGGACAGGGGGGGTGCTGCATGTTTGGGACGACCCCACAACTACAGCTGGGTACGACCAGCTCAGACTACACCAGTACGGTACGACATGCTACCATTGGCACGTGGTACCAATGGTACCACGTGTAAGTACAAGCCTCAAGCTTAACCCCGGTGAAGCTTGAACAAATGACCAAGATTCAGATATTTATGACTAAACGAATTTAAAGCGAGAAGCAAGACATGTCTTGAAAGAATCCCGAATTTGATTAAAATTACTATATATAGAAAGTCAATGAAGATGTTGCTGGCGTGTTGAAGGAGCATTGAACCAACATACATCCAGAGGTCCTTAAAGCTGTGGTTTCCGGTAGCCCAAAGAGGACTGAAAATGACTTTAACTCACTGTTTTCTGTCGCTTAGGTACTCCCTTATCCAGTGGAGTACCTTCCCTTTCACTACCGCCTGCATCTCCAACTTTTAATTCACAAGCTCTTTTCTGCAAGAGGAACTACTCCAAGACACAGCAGAGTGCGGTCGAGGACAACCCGTTACCCTCCAAGTCTCGAGTGAAAGACTCGGAGATGTAAATACGAGTGAACAGATGCAGCATCTCCTTCCTTCCTAATCACGTTCTTGGGGATGCCCTCGTAGTGGAAGATTGTGGGAGATTGGAGATTGTGGGGATTGGAGGGTGTGGGGATTGGAGGTTGTGGTGATTGGAGGGTGTGGGGATTGGAAATTGTGGGGATTGGAGGGTGTGGGGATTGGAGATTGTGGGGATTGGAGATTGTTGGGGATTGGAGATTGTGGGGATTGGAGGGTGTGGGGATTGGAGATTGTGGGGATTGGAGGGTGTGGGGATTGGAGATTGTGGGGATTGGAGATTGTTGGGGATTGGAGATTGTGGGGCTGAGAAATTGTGGGGATTACTAACTTAGCTAGAGAGAGATACAGGAGCAACAGATTATTATCCAGCTGACAATTGTATCACCAATTTGAAGTGTCTGTTAAGGCGCGCTTAACTACGTCTTGTTGTGGGTGGTGATGGAAGGGGCGGCAGAGAGGGAAGCAGTGACTGGTAGGAGAGGGAGAGGGAGGGAGGGAGAACGAAGAGGGAGAGAGAGTGATGAAGGGAGACAGAGAGGAGACCACCAACAAAAGAGAGGGGGGGCGCGGTGGGGATCATTAAGAGGAAGAGAAAGGGCAGAGTGGAGATAAAACAAAGGTGAAAAGGCACATGAAGAAGAATAAGAGGACACAGTAGTTTGGGGGGAGCAATCCTCCTCCCCTTTCCCTTTCACGTTGGAGGAGGTCCTCCTCCAACTGTGGGAGGTGGGGGGGTTGTCCTCCAGCTCGAGGTTGTAGTTGGTAGTGGACCCCAGTACCCGTCCTGGGGGGTGGTAGTGAACCCAAACCCAATACCCATCCTGGGAGTGGTAGTGGACCCAATACCCGTCCTGAGAGGTAGTAGTGGACCCAGTACCCTGGAGGTGGTAGTGGGTCCTGTGTGTGTGTGTGTGTGTGTGTGTGTGTGTGTGTGTGTGTGTGTGTGTGTGTGTGTGTGTGTGTGTGTGTGTGTGTGTGTGTGCGTGTGTGTGCGTGCGTGCACCTCTCGTTTTCTAAGCTTTATGCCCATGTCGCTTCGTTTTGCCTGAATTTACCTGAGGGCCACTAACACTCTAGTGACCCTGCCGGGGACAAGAAGCTGGTGGTTTGTCAAAGGTGCCCCCTTATTTGTCCTGATGATTTTTTCAAGCTGGATTGAAAAGTTCATCAGAGTTTTGGCATTTATGACTTCTGCGGGTAGGCGGTTCCATGGGTTTATAACCCTGTGGGTGAAAAAGCAGGGCCTGTTCTCAGTCGTACAGTGTGGCTTGTTGAGCTTGACACCGTTGCTCCTTGTTTGTGTTACATCTGACCTTCTGAACAAGTTGTCCGGATCAACATCCTCCAATTGTTTAGTAGAGATCGGCCCTGTTATGTCTAGTTAGCCTCAAGGTCCTGAACCGTTGTTGGAGTTAACTCAACCGTTGCTCAACCGTTCCTAGAGTTAACTCAATTTAACAGCCTGGTTGATCAGTCCAGCAACCAGGAGGCCTGATCGACGACCGGGCCGCGGGGACACTAAGCCCCGGAAGCACCTCGGTCGAGTTGAGGTCGACCTCCTTGAAAGGACTCGATCACATTTTCCCTTCCCACTTTACCATAAATCTTAGTGTCATCTGCATATTTGATGTAGTTGATACCTGGTTGATGGGGTTCTGGGAGTTGTTCTACTCCCCCAAGCCCGGCCCGAGGCCATACTTGACTTGTGAGAGTTTGGTCCACCAGGCCGTTGCTTGGAGCGGCCCGCAGGCCCACATACCCACCACAGCCCGGTTGGCCCGGTACTTCTTGAAGAAAATGATCTTGAAGATGTCCACGGTTGTTCCGGCAATATTTTTTATACTCGGTGGGAAGGTGTTAAAGAACCGTGGACCTCTGATGTCCTCGGTTGTTCAGAGGTCCGTGGACACGGACAGTTGACAAAACACAGATTGAGCGGCGCTGCCCAATAAAGTCGGCCCTCAGCGCAAAACTTAAAAAAAAAAAATAAGGGTTGGCCCCAAAATGTACCCCTGGGAACCCCATTTACCACATTGGATCACATTTTCGAAGCTTAATGTGCACGTCGTTCTGTTTCAGAAGTCGATTTGAGAGGAAGTACTGTTTTTACGTCTAATATATGCGCGTCCCTGAAGAATCGAACTCCAGCTCCATTGAATGCGTACTCGAGAGAGTGAGTGTGTGTGTACTCATCTAGTGTGTGTGTGTGCGCACGCGTGTGTGTGTGTGTGTGTGCACGCGTGAGTGTGTGTGTAAGCAGGAGCCTGGTGCCTGTAGCTGTACGTATCTCGCGCGCCCAAATTGATTTTCTGTGATGAGGCACCGACGCTGGATCACGCCAGCGTCAAACCGTCGAGCAGGCGACGTCCGGATCCTCTCCCAGGCGGCTTCGCCTTCGTCACAACTCCCCCTTACAAAACCCTCGCACCTTCCACTTGACGAACACACCTTCCTCCCAGTATATTCACTCCAAGGTCTAATGGCAATTTAGTTCCATATTGACGATGGTTGTGGTGTGGAGGGTGTGGAGGTAGAGGGTGGAGGAGCGCGGAGGGTCGGGACGCGGGGCAGCCTCGGCAGAGTGGCGGGCTGGCGACCACTTCCTGTGGCGGCTTCACCTCCCCGACGCTGCCAATATTCGCCATTTTCTCAACGAATTTATGCCCATTTCACACCATTTTACGCCGGGGACCACTTTTATTAGTAATAGTTTAATTGGCCCGTCGTCTAGCCACTTCTATAATGGCGAACACTCTCCCCTGAAGGAGCCGGGGAAACAGAATCGCATCGCCATGAACAAGGCGACAATTTAGCGAGGGTCACAATAATTAACCGCATGCGTGTCTTTATCAAATGCTGGAACTGTATGATGCACCTTCCGACCTTTGATCTCTTAAAAAGGCGGTGAAATACTGTGTTTTAGAGTGTATGTGGGCGTGGGTGCCGCCCATTCTCACGCCCACAGCCAATCACTGACGCCCACTGTCATCACCCGCGGAGGATCAACGACCCCCACCATATTTCCAGGCCAAATTTCAAAACAAAGCGAGGAGGGAACCCGCTTATGAGGTTCTGTTTACACCACACTCCCTCCTCGGGTTTACACATGGCCGCATGGCTATGTGGTTCCTCATTGTCGTTAGGGTTATTGAAGTCCGCTGGGCTAACGACTGACATTCCACTAGAATGGAACCAGGGAATTTGCTGTTGTAAAGTGACTGCGACGACTACTGCGCTACAGAACCCAGTGAAACCTACTTATTGGGCAGCGCCACTCATCCTCTGAGTGGACACACCACCATAGTGACAGTATTGGGCATCGCCACTCATCCTGTGAGTGGACACACCGCCATAGTGACAGTATTGGGCAGCGCCACTCATCCTGTGAGTGGACACACCGCCATAGTGACAGTATTGGGCAGCGCCACTCATCCTGTGAGTGGACACACCGCCATAGTGACAGTATTGGGCAGCGCCACTCATCCTGTGAGTGGACACACCGCCATAGTGACAGTATTGGGCAGCGTCACTCATCCTGTGAGTGGACACACCGCCATAGTGACAGTATTGGGCAGCGCCACTCATCCTGTGAGTGGACACACCGCCATAGTGACAGTATTGGGCAGCGTCACTCATCCTGTGAGTGGACATAGTGACAGTATTGGGCAGCGCCACTCATCCTGTGAGTGGACATAGTGACAGTATTGGGCAGCGTCACTCATCCTGTGAGTGGGCATAGTGACAGTATTGGGCAGCGCGACAGTATTGGGCAGCGCCACTCATCCTGTGAGTGAACACACCGCCATAGTGACAGTATTGGGCAGCGCCACTCATCCTGTGAGTGAACACACCGCCATAGTGACAGTATTGGGCAGCGCCACTCATCCTGTGAGTGGACACACCGCCATAGTGACAGTATTGGGCAGCGCCACTCATCCTGTGAGTGAACACACCGCCATAGTGACAGTATTGGGCAGCGTCACTCATCCTGTGAGTGGACACACCGCCATAGTGACAGTATTGGGCAGCGCCATTCATCCTGTGAGTGGACACACCGCCATAGTGACAGTATTGGGCAGCGTCACTCATCCTGTGAGTGGGCATAGTGACAGTATTGGGCAGCGCCACTCATCCTGTGAGTGGACACACCGCCATAGTGACAGTATTGGGCAGCGCCACTCATCCTGTGAGTGGACACACCGCCATAGTGACAGTATTGGGCAGCGCCATTCATCCTGTGAGTGGACACACCGCTGTAGTGACAGTATTGGGCAGCGTCACTCATCCTGTGAGTGAACACACCGCCATCTTATCTTGAGGTTATCTTGAGATGATTTCAGGGCTTATAGTGTCCCCGCGGCCCGGTCCTCGACCAGACCTCCACCCCCAGGAAGCAGCCCGTGACAGCTGACTAACACCCAGGTACCTATTTTACTGCTAGGTAACAGGGGCATAGAGAGAAAGAAACTCTACCCATTGTTTCTCGCCGGCGCCCGGGATCGAACCCGGTACCACAGGATCACAAGTCCAGCGTGCTGTCCGCTCGGCCGACCGGCTCCCAATACTGCCATAGTGACAGTATTGGGCAGCGCCACTCATCCTGTGAGTGGACACACTGCCATAGTGACAGTATTGGGCAGCGCCACTCATCCTGTGAGTGAACACACCGCCATAGTGACAGTATTGGGCAGCGCCACTCATCCTGTGAGTGGACACACCGCCGTAGCAGCATGTACAACACTCCCCAATAGGAAGAAAACCCGCTGGGTTGTTCATCCTGTCACTTGTACCCAGACACAGCTGGGGCTTGCTTAACTGTCTCAAGTGAACAGTTCCTCAAACAAGAAGATTAATATGTGTCAGCGCTTAAAATCTTACGTTATCTTGCGGGTGCAAAATGGGGGAATCTTTTAACAACAGAATCCACAGAGTATGTGACAAATAGCACTTTCCTAACTCTAACAATGTGGGGTTTATTAGTCTACACATATCTCTAATGTCTCTCAGATGTTCACATTCTCTCAGGTAGTGGTCAAGGCGGTGTCCGTCACTCTCACCACAGATTCTGCAACTCCGCTGCTCAACTGTTGTCCAGAATCTCCATGGATATTTGTAGTCTCGCTATTACTGATTCTCTCCCTCGTCCTCCTCCTCTTCGGCCATAATGATTGGGATTGCCAGCTGCAACCATGTTGTACCATCGTACAGATTCACTGGTTTGTGCTTCTATCCTCCTTTCCTTAGTTACCTTGTCACGGTGATGTTGCCTGACAATACCTCTAATTTGTAGTAGAGTCTTGGGTATGAAGTATTCAATATGGTCTCCTTCAGCGCCCTTAGCAGCCAGCACATCTGCTCGTTCATTCCCACATATTCCAACATGGGAGGGGAGCCCCAACATGGGAGGGGACCCCAACATGGGAGGGGACCCCAACATGGGAGGGGACCGACAGGAACTTGACGACTCTTCCCTGATTGGTTAGTACCATCACAGCTCTCTTGATCTCAGTGACTATCGCAAAATTTTCTGCTCGATTTTTACTTACGCTTTGCAGTGCTGCTTTTGAATCAGTGCAGATCACTGCACCATTAGTGTTTCGTTCAAGGAATCTTATCGCCATTACAATGGCAGTTAGCTGTGCTTGTGTTCTAAGAGGCATAGTTCTCAATACGTGATTTTTCTTCATTTTCGTTTCGAAAAGACATTATTCCTACTTACAGTGTATGCTGCACCAGTCCTGCCATTGGCAGGGTCATAAGAAACAAACCAAAATCCCATTACCCCTTAGTCACTGTTAGGTAAGCCTTGACACTAATCACTGTTAGGTAAGCCTTGACACTAATCACTGTTAGGTAAGTACTGTTAGGTAAGCGGTGTTAGGTAAAAACTACAGCTCAGGTTTGGTATTGAGCATGAGTCGTTGATTATAAGCATGCACTCAAGGTCCTGCGTACATGAAACACTCTTTAGCTAAGATACCAAACTGGCTCCTACACCGTCTTCAGAACTTTCCTGGAAGGTGCAGTTGCTTCCTCACACTGGCCCTCCTCCCTACTCTTCCCTACATCCCTTTCCCTTCTCCCCTTCCTTCCCTTCCTTCCCATCCTTCCCATCCTTCCCTTCTTTCCCCTCCTCCCACGTCACACTCCCAGCATACACCACGCAAGACTCCGTCACACTCCTCTTACTAGCGAGCAAACTCTTCCAGCGAGTGGTCCAGAATCTGCCAGTCGGTGTCCGCTACTCTCCTCCAGCACGAACTCTGGAATGTCGCTCGGTCTCTGCCGACGTTTTGGCACGTGCTTCATTCATTCCAGAACGTGTTCCAGGCACTCTGGGGCGTGTTGACGTAGAGCCCCAAGCTTGTGCTCTAAGCCTGTGTCAAAAGCTAACTTCTAGGCAGTCTACTAATTGTGCCACAGCGACCACAGACTTAGCATGAGGCTACAGCGACCACAGACTTAGCATGAGGCTACAGCGACCACAGACTTAGAGCATGAGGCTACAGCGACCACAGACTTAGCATGAGGCTACAGCGACCACAGACTTAGCATGAGGCTACAGCGACCACAGACTTAGCATGAGGCTACAGAGACGAGCAACTGAAGACTGTTTTGTATTGTCCAGATAATCCTGAAAGCTTTGCAGAAATTTTTGTAAATATGCAACATAAACTGTCGATAAATATTTGTTATATAGTAAAATATACTACCAGTTCAACTGTTCAACTCTAGCTGTCGAGGGGAATAGAGAAGATGGACTGAGTCACCCTCTTTGAATTGAGAGAAGGTGAGAGAAGAAGACACAGGAAGGACAAGAAGACACAGGTAGCAGTTCGAGACACAAATCAGTCTAAGATATATATAAGGAAATACTCGAACCCACATATAAGTGGTCAAGAAGTGGAATGCAGGTTTCGCGAGCGATTTAGCCTGGCTTCGTATCCTGGTCGGGGAGGATTGACTAGTCGCCAATCCTCAACTGTAGCCTCTGTTTACCCAGCAGTGAATGGGTACCTCATTGTTAAAAGATTTTCTGGCTCAATAAAATTAGGATTAAGGACCTGCCCGAAACGCTATGCATGCTAGTGGCTTTATATGAATGTAAGAAATATTGTATATATGCAAAGATATATGTATATACGTTTTACACCTGTATAAAACTAGTAGGGTAAGGCTTACCATGAGCTATGGGAAGGGAAAGCTCTCAGCCTGCTAACAGGAGTCAGCAGTCGTCTGCTCCTGTACCCACCTGTGTGTAAAACTAGTAGGGTAAGGCTTACCATGAGCTATGGGAAGGGAAAGCTCTCAGCCTGCTAGCAGGAGTCAGCAGTCGTCTGCTCCTGTACCCACCTGTGTGTAAAACTAGTAGGGTAAGGCTTACCATGAGCTATGGGAAGGGAAAGCTCTCAGCCTGCTAACAGGAGTCAGCAGTCGTCTGCTCCTGTACCCACCTGTGTGTAAAACTAGTAGGGTAAGGCTTACCATGAGCTATGGGAAGGGAAAGCTCTCAGCCTGCTAACAGGAGTCAGCAGTCGTCTGCTCCTGTACCCACCTGTGTGTAAAACTAGTAGGGTAAGGCTTACCATGAGCTATGGGAAGGGAAAGCTCTCAGCCTGCTAGCAGGAGTCAGCAGTCGTCTGCTCCTGTACCCACCTGTGTGTAAAACTAGTAGGGTAAGGCTTACCATGAGCTATGGAAAGGGAAAGCTCTCAGCCTGCTAACAGGAGTCAGCAGTCGTCTGCTCCTGTACCCACCTGTGTGTAAAACTAGTAGGGTAAGGCTTACCATGAGCTATGGGAAGGGAAAGCTCTCAGCCAGCTAACAGGAGTCAGCAGTCGTCTGCTCCTGTACCCACCTGTGTGTAAAACTAGTAGGGTAAGGCTTACCATGAGCTATGGGAAGGGAAAGCTCTCAGCCTGCTAACAGGAGTCAGCAGTCGTCTGCTCTTGTACCCTCCTGTGTGTAAAACTAGTAGGGTAAGGCTTACCATGAGCTATGGGAAGGGAAAGCTCTCAGCCAGCTAACAAGAGTCAGCAGTCGTCTGCTCCTGTACCCACCTGTGTGTAAAACTAGTAGGGTAAGGCTTACCATGAGCTATGGGAAGGGAAAGCTCTCAGCCTGCTAACAGGAGTCAGCAGTCGTCTGCTCTTGTACCCTCCTGTGTGTAAAACTAGTAGGGTAAGGCTTACCATGAGCTATGGGAAGGGAAAGCTCTCAGCCTGCTAACAGGAGTCAGCAGTCGTCTGCTCCTGTACCCACCTGTGTGTAAAACTAGTAGGGTAAGGCTTACCATGAGCTATGGGAAGGGAAAGCTCTCAGCCTGCTAACAGGAGTCAGCAGTCGTCTGCTCTTGTACCCTCCTGTGTGTAAAACTAGTAGGGTAAGGCTTACCATGAGCTATGGGAAGGGAAAGCTCTCAGCCTGCTAACAGGAGTCAGCAGTCGTCTGCTCCTGTACTCACCTGTGTGTAAAAGAAAGATGCTATCCTACAGCCTAATGATACATAGGAAGGACTTAAGGTAAGGACTCCAACACTCCACCAACACTGTGGGAGGACTCCAACACTGTGGGAGACCCCCAACACTCCACCAACACTGTGGGAGGCCTCCAACACTCCACCAACACTGTGAGACGACCCCAACACTCCACCAACACTGTGGGAGGCCTCCAACACTCCACCAACACTGTGGGAGGCCTCCAACACTCCACCAACACTGTGGGAGGCCTCCAACACTCCACCAACACTGTGGGAGGCCTCCAACACTCCACCAACACTGTGGCAGGCCTCCAACACTCCACCAACACTGTGGGAGGCCCCCAACACTCCACCAACACTGTGGCAGGCCCCCAACACTCCACCAACACTGTGGCAGGCCTCCAACACTCCACCAACACTGTGGGAGGCCTCCAACACTCCACCAACACTGTGAGACGACCCCAACACTCCACCAACACTGTGGCAGGCCTCCAACACTCCACCAACACTGTGGGAGGCCTCCAACACTCCACCAACACTGTGGGAGGCCTCCAACACTCCACCAACACTGTGGGAGGCCTCCAACACTCCACCAACACTGTGGCAGGCCTCCAACACTCCACCAACACTGTGGGAGGCCCCCAACACTCCACCAACACTGTGGCAGGCCTCCAACACTCCACCAACACTGTGGGAGGCCTCCAACACTCCACCAACACTATGGGAGGCCTCCAACACTCCATCAACACTGTGGGAGGCCTCCAACACTCCACCAACACTGTGGGAGGCCTCCAACACTCCACCAACACTGTGGGAGGCCCCCAACACTCCACCAACACTGTGGGAGGCCTCCAACACTCCACCAACACTGTGGGAGGCCTCCAACACTCCACCAACACTGTGGGAGGCCTCCAACACTCCACCAACACTGTGGGAGGCCTCCAACACTCCACCAACACTGTGGGAGGCCTCCAACACTCCACCAACACTGTGGGAGGCCTCCAACACTCCACCAACACTGTGGGAGGCCTCCAACACTCCACCAACACTATGGGAGGCCTCCAACACTCCACCAACACTGTGGGAGGCTTCCAACACTCCACCAACACTGTGGGAGGCCTCCAACACTCCACCAACACTGTGGGAGGCCTCCAACACTCCACCAACACTGTGGGAGGCTTCCAACACTCCACCAACACTGTGGGAGGCCCCCAACACTCCACCAACACTGTGGGAGGCCCCCAACACTCCTCCAACACTGCAGCAGGTGTGAGACTATACCTTAGCGTAGCAATAAAAGCTTGGAGGGGCTCAAGTGGACTCAGGGGAAAATATTGTGGCCAACACAAATTAATTTAAATTCAGAAAATATACATCTTGGCGGGCGGTCGGATGGGTGACCTTTACCGCAGGTCTGGGAGCAATTAATCTACTGCAGAAGGTAGGAAGAAAAGGCGCAGGGAAGATGAAAGGGAAGGGAAAGACGGGGTAGTGTAGGGTAGGGGTAGAGGTGGTGGGGAGGTATTTTGGGGAGTCATAGAGAGTGCGAAGGTTAGGGTAGGGGTGGTGGTGGTGGGGAGGTATTTTGGGGAGTCATAGAGAGTGGGAAGGTCAGGGTAGGGGTGGTGGTGGTGGTGGGGAGGTATTTTGGGGAGTCATAGAGAGTGGGAAGGTTAGGGTAGGGGTGGTGGTGGTGGGGAGGTATTTTGGGGAGTCATAGAGAGTGGGAAGGTTAGGGTAGGGGTGGTGGTGGTGGGGAGGTATTTTGGGGAGTCATAGAGAGTGGGAAGGTTAGGGTAGGGGTGGTGGTGGTGGGGAGGTATTTTGGTTAGTCATAGAGAGTGGGAAGGTTAGGGTAGGGGGGGTTGGTGGTGGGGAAGAGGGTACTTCCCTATATTTACCTATCAGTGAGTATGGGGAAGGGAAGTCTGGTTCGTAATGCCTCGCCTACTTCCCTTATTTTACATGTTGCGTTGTAATCTAAGTATTGTGATCTAGTGGTGGTAGTCCTTACCTATATTTACCTATCAGTGACGTTCCATTTTTGTGCCGGATCTGTGTATGAAGTTGTGGATGGAGGTGGCTTCCACAACTCCTTCTTTGAGAGCATTCCACGTGTTGACCAGCCGTACAGGGTACCAGTATTTCCTTACATTTCTTCGACTCATTTCCGTTTCCAGCTTCCACCTGTGTCCTCTTGTCCTACTGTCTCTCAGTGTAAATGGGCTGGCCTTCTTCACCTTGGTAATTCCCCTCAGTATCTAGCATGTTGCGATCATGTCCTCACTGTTTCTTTTCTCCTTCAGGGTCTAGTTTCAATAACCTGTCCTCATAGCTTTGCCCCTTTAGCTCTGGTACTACTCTTGTTGCAAGATGTTGATTTTTTTAAATTTTAGTTTTATGACCTAAAGGACGTGATAATGTTTAACAGCGTCTCATATTCTGCCGGTGTTACCCAGTCTATGTGTGTCTCTGGGCGCAGTGTTGGAGTTATATCTACTGCTACACCTTCTAAAGGTAGATACCATTTTTTTTCATTTCCATCTCCTTTATCTTACTCCTGTTGGGATTGGACACAAGCAACGCCCCACAGTCAGAACACGTGCCAACAGGTCGCTCACAGTCAGAACACGTGCCAACAGGTCGCTCACAGTCAGAACACGTGCCAACAGGTCGCCCACAGTCAGAACACGTGCCAACAGGTCGCTCACAGTCAGAACACGTGCCAACAGGTCGCCCACAGTCAGAACACGTGCCAACAGGTCGCCCACAGTCAGAACACGTGCCAACAGGTCACTCACAGTCAGAACACGTGCCAACAGGTCGCTCACAGTCAGAACACGTGCCAACAGGTCGCTCACAGTCAGAACACGTGCCAACAGGTCGCTCACAGTCAGAACACGTGCCAACAGGTCGCCCACAGTCAGAACACGTGCCAACAAGTCGCCCACAGTCAGAACACGTGCCAACAGGTCGCTCACAGTCAGAACACGTGCCAACAGGTCGCTCACAGTCAGAACACGTGCCAACAGGTCGCTCACAGTCAGAACACGTGCCAACAGGACGCCCACAGTCAGAACACGTGCCAACAGGTCGCCCCACAGTCAGAACACGTGCCAACAGGTCGCCCACAGTCGGAACACATGCCAACAGGTCGCCCACAGTCGGAACACATGCCAACAGGTCGCCCACAGTCGGAACACATGCCAACAGGTCGCCCCACAGTCAGAACACGTGCCAACAGGTCACCCACAGTCGGAACACATGCCAACAGGTCGCCCACAGTCAGAACACATGCCAACAGGACGCCCCACAGTCAGAACACGTGGTCTGGGACAGGAAGCCAGCTTGGATTAGCTAGGTCTTCCCCTTAGGCCAGCTACAAACCCTTTCCCATGATGCTACCCACAACAGCCAACTAATTCCAGGGTACCTGTTTCCCGCTAGGTTGACCAGAGGCATCGAGGGAAAGGAAATGTTCCCAGATATCACATTGGGCTCGAACCCGGACAGAAGAGAAGATCAAAGTGAATAACAGATATATTTTGACTTGACAAAACTCCACGGAGACGCAACCCACATTTCACTTACACTGGTTGGCCCACAGCGACCACAACACGAGATAAACAGTTGCAGGAGAGCAAGGTGTGGACCTCTCCTTGTAGACACACTCTGGACGACCTGTCGTTCCTTGATTCCTACTTGTTTAGTGGCTGAGATGGCTGATTCCTTCTTGTTTAGTGACTAAGGTGGCTGATTCCTTCTTGTTTAGTGACTAAGGTGGCTGATTCCATCTTGTTTAGTGACTAAGGTGGCTGATTCCATCTTGTTTAGTGACTAAGGTGGCTGATTCCATCTTGTTTAGTGACTAAGGTGGCTGATTCCATCTTGTTTAGTGACTAAGGTGGCTGATTCCATCTTGTTTAGTAACTAAGGTGGCTGATTCCTTCTTGTTTAGTGACTAAGGTGGCTGATTCCTTCTTGTTAGTGACTAAGGTGGCTGATTCCTTCTAGTTAGTGGCTAAGGTGGCTGATTCCATCTTGTTTAGTGACTAAGATGGCTGATTCCATCTTGTTTAGTGACTAAGGTGGCCGATTCCTTCTTGTTAGTGACTAAGATGGCTGATTCCATCTTGTTTAGTGACTAAGATGGCTGATTCCATCTTGTTTAGTGACTAAGGTGGCTGATTCCTTCTTGTTAGTGACTAAGGTGGCTGATTCCATCTTGTTTAGTGACTAAGGTGGCTGATTCCTTCTTGTTAGTAACTAAGGTGGCTGATTCCATCTTGTTTAGTGACTAATTGCAGAGAAATTACAGCTGGGGTTGTTCCCGTTCAGGTGTTGGTGAACTGCCAATTCCCCAAGCTTGCAATAACGAAGCTTGCAATAACGAAGCTTGCAATAACGAAGCTTGCAATAACGAAGCTTGCAATAACGAAGCTTTTGCAATAACGAAGCCTTTGCAATAACGAAGCTTTTGCAATAATGAAGCTTACGATAACGAAGCTTGCAATAACGAAGCTTGCAATAACGAAGATTGCAATAACGAAGCTACAATAACGAAGCTTGCAATAACAAAGCTTGCAATAACGAAGCTTTTGCAATAACGAAGCTTTTGCAATAATGAAGCTTACGATAACGAAGCTTGCAATAACGAAGCTTGCAATAACGAAGCTTACAATAACGAAGCTTACAATAACGAAGCTTACAATAACGAAGCTTGCAATAACGAAGCTTTTGCAATAACGAAGCTTTTGCAATAACGAAGCTTTTGCAATAACGAAGCTTTTGCAATAACGAAGCTTTTGCAATAACGAAGCTTACAATAACGAAGCTTAACGAAGAAAGAGATCACTTTTTTGGCGGGAAAAAATTCATATTTCAAAAAAAAACATTTTGTTTACAGATTATTTTTTTTAGTTACGTTAGTTATTAAGATTTTATTCGTTATTATTTTGAGGAAAATACACATTGTTGAAGGCGTTAGATTTATTGGCTGAAATATTTCACCATTTCAAAACTATTTTTTTAAATTTGTGAAAAAATATCTGTTGCCAAATCCTAAATATTTCATAAATAAATTTTGAAAAAAATATATATATTTCAACCAATTTTAATAGAAATGTTTTTATTTGTTGAGCGATACAAAAAAAAATTACAAAAATAATTAATTTGAGGTTTCATTAGCTGACAAAAATATATTTCTTGCTGGTGATAACTGGTAGAAGGTCACTCAGAGGAGACCAGAGTGAAATTAGTGTATGTCTGTCTTCACTCTCATCAGGGTCACCAATTCGTGTGAGTGAAAGGGAGACAGTGAGGGAATGAGAGAGAGAGAGAGAGAGAGAGAGAGTGAGGGGAAAAAGCGAGTGAGAGAGGTGGCAGAAAGAGAGGTAGCCGTGAGAGTGAAAGCCAGACTTCCACTAGAGAGAGAGGTAACGTGAGAGAGGGGAGAGTGGAGGAGCTGTATGAGAGTGAAAGTGAGAGTGAAATGTGCGTATCGTTGCTAGAGTTATGGACACTGGATAAAGACACTCTCAGCAGCGAGAAGAGTGAATACCAGTAGGCAGGAAGAGTGCCAAATTCCAGGGAAGATATCAGAGTGTCAGAGTGAACTTAAGGTACCAGAAAGAGTGCCAGAGATGACCAACAGTGCCAAAAGGAACTTAACGTACCAAACAGTGTCAAAAAGTAATGAAGGACTCTAGAAAGAGTACCAGAGATGGAGAGTGCGTGAGTACCAGATATGAGTGCGAGAAAGAAGATAGTGGCACTCTTTCTGGTGAGGAAGAGTGTCAAAGGGGAGGACAATGGGAGTCATAGTGCCAGGCACTAATAAAGGCATCATGAAGAGTGCCAAAACGGTAGTCAACTGTCCAACCCGTTCTCGCAAATTTAATAAGTCAATATTGACTTATTAAATATGTGCATAGGTGACATACTTAACATAATAGATACCCTTAAAAAGATTCATAGAAAACACCGACCTTACCTAACCTACTTAGTATGTTAAGATAAGCATCTTATTGCTTCGTAATTACAATTATTACCTAACCTATAATAGGTATAGGTTAAGTAATAATTGTATTTACGAAGCAATAAGTTGCTTATCTTAAGATACTAACAAGGTTAGGTAAGGTCGGTGTTTTCTATGAATCTTTTTACGGGTATCTATTATGTTTAGTATATCACCTATGCACGTAGTTAATAAGTCAATATTGACTTTACGAATTTGCGAGAACGGGTTGCACTGTCAGAGTGCAAGAAAGCTGGGAAGTGACAAACTAGAATGAAAGTCTCAGGCACAGAACGAGAGTAACAGAGTGACAGTGAGTGACCAAACACCGCCTGTGTTTACTAGTGTGTACGTTTGTGTTACCTAGTGTTTTCTTGTGTTTTTTGTTTTATATCTATTGCTATCTAATATATAGTGTTATATAGTGTTCTCTCGTGTTATCTTGTGTTTTATGGTGATGTTTATTGATATCTAATCTATATAGTTATCTGGTGTTATCGAGTGGTAATAACTGCTGTCTGGTGCAATCTAGTGGCATTAAGGTTATCTTGAAATCGGTGGTTTACTAGCCAAGATAACCAGCCGAGTGTGAACCGTAAGACCACCTCCAATTATAGAGTTTTGACCACCTCTACAGCTGCTCCTCTAAGGTCAAGAGTGACACTAAATGGCCTCTAGTGTCAGAGGGAAGATGAAGATTCTGTTTGGAGACAGGTTCAGAAGCTTCCATAATAATCTCAACCTTGCTGGAGGAGATGAAGCAGTTTGAGAGACAGGATCCAGGGCAGTTAGATAAATACGGAACGACGCAGTTTTAGCAGTAGCAGAGGGAACAGGAGGATGCTTTCATTAAGTAACGACTGACTGCAATGAGAATATGGTAGGTGGTAGTTCATCCAGGGGTCCGGAAGGTCGCTATCAGCCCTTATCTTCTAAGTAGCACGTCGGAAAATCAATAGTGTGTCGTATGTCAATAGGGGCAGCCAGCAACACAACATTCGCTCTGTACTCTTTGTTTCGGAGCAACTAGTACTTAGTAGCCCTGGAACGAGGGATTCTGGTAGAGGAGTTTCATTAATTCATCGAAATTGCAGACGAAGAGTCACAATAACGTGGCTGAAGTATGTTGACCAAACCACACACTAGAAGGTGAAGGGACGACGACGTTTCGGTCCGTCCTGGACCATTCTCAAGTCGATTGTGAATTCTTGTGTCAATTCATCGAAATTCTTCAGTATCGAGTGAAAAACTTAAATGCCTGAAACGCAATACACTTCAGTCCAGCCTGAAGTTATAGAGGCTTGTCATAGGGCACTTTGTCATCCAGCAGAGATTGATTCTGGTATGAACGTGAGTTAAGTGAAAGGTAATTCGAATTATGGAAGATATGGGCGGTCCTGGAACGTAGATCAGATGATGGAAGGTGGTGTGGGCGGTCCTGGAACGTAGATCAGATGATGGAAGGTGGTGTGGGCGGTCCTGGAACGTAGATCAGATGATGGAAGGAGGTGTGGGCGGTCCTGGAACGTAGATCAGATGATGGAAGGTGGTGTGGGCGGTCCTGGAACGTAGATCAGATGATGGAAGGAGGTGTGGGCGGTCCTGGAACGTAGATCAGATGATGGAAGGTGGTGTGGGCGGTCCTGGAACGTAGATCAGATGATGGAAGGAGGTGTGGGCGGTCCTGGAACGTAGATCAGATGATGGAAGGTGGTGTGGGCGGTCCTGGAACGTAGATCAGATGATGGAAGGAGGTGTGGGCGGTCCTGGAACGTAGATCAGATGATGGAAGGTGGTGTGGGCGGTCCTGGAACGTAGATCAGATGATGGAAGGTGGTGTGGGCGGTCCTGGAACGTAGATCAGATGATGGAAGGTGGTGTGGGCGGTCCTGGAACGTAGATCAGATGATGGAAGGTGGTGTGGGCGGTCCTGGAACGTAGATCAGATGATGGAAGGTGGTGTGGGCGGTCCTGGAACGTAGATCAGATGATGGAAGGTGGTGTGGGCGGTCCTGGAACGTAGATCAGATGATGGAAGGTGGTGTGGGCGGCCTGGAACGTAGATCAGATGATGGAAGGTGGTGTGGGCGGTCCTGGAACGTAGATCAGATGATGGAAGGTGGTGTGGGCGGTCCTGGAACGTTAGTTCGATGGTTATCGATTTTAATTTTCTATACGACCCCCAAAATATCTTAAACTCTGTGGCTCGGTCTCTGGTGGGAAAGTAACCCAACACGGGCCAGGCAAATAGTTAAAAGTCAGACTATACAAAAGAAGAACTGCAAGAAGTTTCCTGGAAAACCATGCCAGGGTGTCTCTTCCAGACCGGCGCATGGACGCATCAAGTGTCTCTCAGGAGGGCGCCCTCACGGCCCCCTCTCTCAGCTCACACTCCCTCTCTCACGCCCCTCTCTCAGCTCACTGATCTCCCCTCTTCAGGTTTCCCCTCGACATTACCCGTCTCCCTCTTCTCTCTTTTTCTCTCCCTCGCTGGATCTCACCCCTGGCCCCTGGAAGCAAGGGTCTGGAACCCACCCGGGCGCTGGACCTCACCCCTGGCCCCTGGAAGCATGGGTCTGGAACCCACCCGGGCGCTGGACCTCACCCCTGGGCCCCCTGGAGGCAGGGGTCTGGAACCCACCCGGGCGCTGGACCTCACCCCTGGCCCCCCTGGAAGCAAGGGTCTGGAACCCACCCGAGCGCTGGACCTCACCCCTGGCCCCTGGAAGCATGGGTCTGGAACCCACCCGGGCGCTGGACCTCACCTCTGGGCCCCCTGGAAGCAGGGGTCTGGAACCCACCCGGGCGCTGGACCTCACCCCTGGGCCCCCTGGAAGCAGGGGTCTGGAACCCACCCGGGCGCTGGACCTCACCCCTGGCCCCCCTGGAAGCAGGGGTCTGGAACCCACCCGAGCGCTGGACCTCACCCCTGGCCCCCCTGGAAGCAGGGGTCTGGAACCCACCCGGGTGCTGGACCTCACCCCTGGCCCCCCTGGAACCCACCCGGGCGCTGGACCTCTCCCCTGGCCCCCCTGGAAGCAGGGGTCTGGAACCCACCCGGGCGCTGGAAAAAGAGCAGAGGAGGAGGAAAGCGAGAAGGCCACCATCCGTTGAGGCTTTGTGGTGAGAGGGGCGGATATGCCCTTCTGTTCTGCTCTCTGGCTCAGTGGCTCTCATCCGCTGGCACTCCCTCCTCCCCCCCCCCCTTATCCCCCACTATCCCCCCCTATCCCTCCTACCACTCTACCCCCTCCACCCATTCCACCCCAGCCCTCCCCTTCCTTCCCCTTTCTCTTTTTTTCACTTTTTTCCAGAGATGGGTGCAGGAACAGACGACTTCTGGTGTTGGGAGGTTTAGAGCTTTCCATTCCATACTGTTGTTCTGGTTCCCTTGCAACTCGACGCGCCAGGTGGTTTACAACCAGGTCGGTCCCTAATTTCTGCTTTGGAAAATAGGTGGTAATAATTAACGATCGTGGTGCCAAGTCGACCCTCCCTGTTCAGGACTCGAACCCTTGGGGAAATGGAGATAGCATTCGCACGCACGCACGCACACACACACACACACACACACACACACACACACACACACACACACACACACACACACACACACACACACACACACACACACACACCTCCCTATACTAATTACCGCATTAACCACCACTAGCTCACTGACTCAATCCCAGACTCTCCCCTCCAACAAACCTCCCCCCCCCTTCCTCTTCTTTCAATACCTTCTACGCCAGAACCAGCCCAGCATCCCACCCCAGGCTGGAAGCTGCCCATACGGAGAACAGAGTATCAATGAAGAGCCAAAATATCAGGTACACAAATGCTGATGGATTGTCAAACAAAGCAGATGAACTGAAAGAAAGGATGAAACAAACCCTGATATAATAGCAACAGAAGAAACTAAATTGAGATGATTACTAATGCAATATTCCTAAGACAATATCATATAACAAGAGAAAAAGATAAGACAGGAGGATAAGGAGTAAAACTGCTGGTTAAGAGAGACAGAAGGTTTAAAGAGATCACTGTAGTGTAGGACATCAATAATGCAGATTATGTCACCAGTGGTTGTGACTTGTCAAGTCAAAACCACTTGTAACTTTACTATTATTATTCTACACATTTATCTCTCAGGTGTTCACATTCTCTCAGGTAGTGGTCAAGGCGGTGTCCGTCACTCTCATCACAGATTCTACAACTCCGCTGCTCAACTGTTGTCCAGAATCTCCATGGATATTTGTATCCAAGACGGATTCTTGTTATTACTGATTCTCTCCCGCGGCCACCTCCTCTTCGGCCATAATGATTGGGATTGCCAGCTGCAACCATGTTGTACCATCGTATAGATTCACTGGTTTGTGCTTCTATCCTCCTTTCCTCAGTTACCTTGTCACGGTGATGTTGCCTGACAATACCTCTAATTTGTAGTAGAGTCTTGGGTATGAAGTATTCAATATGGTCTCCTTCAGCAGCCAGCACATCTGCTCCTTCATCTCCACATATTCCAACATGGGAGGGGAGCCCCAACATGGGAGGGGAGCCCCAACATGGGAGGGGAGCCCCAACATGGGAGGGGATCTACTAGAACTTGGCCACCCTTCCCTGATTGGTTGCTTCTCTGATTACTCTCACATCTCTCTTGCGTTCAGGCATTATCGCGAAGTTTCCTGTCCGTTTTTTCCTAAGGCTTAGTAGCGCTGCTTTTGAACTGGTCTTGAAGTATTTTTATTATCAATATTATTTCTACTACAGACGTGGCCAGACTTTTACAATGCTAACTAGCATATATACATTTTCTTCTGTCTTCCATGGACTGAGTTAGAGATCTGCTAAACATATAGTTCTGTGATTTATTGAACAATCAACCACAGAAGGTGATTGTAGTGCTTATAAAATGCTAATCTAACCTACATTCAGAAATACACAGATTTACGTCTGTCCTGCATAAAGTGTACAGGTCACACGTTTGAGAAGAAGCTCCATAGTAATATATAATCTACCAGAGCCAAAGAGAGAGACACGACAAAAATAATAGTGGGAGACCAGAAAGATATTGCACAAATTCTTACGAAAATATAAGCAAATCAGACAACCAGGGTAAAAGAACATTGCTGTAGACTAGGGATATGTCAAATTGGATGGAATCGACCAGTGAAGGTAAGGTATAGAAGATATATATTACCAGAAAAAAAATGAAAACATGAAAAACTAATAAAAAGCTCAAGAAGATCACATCATAACACAACTAGTGCACAAGAACAGAAAAATCAGACGTTCTATAAAACAGTGGATCATATCGTCCTATCAAAGCAGCCATCCAAATGGCCATGCAAGAGTGACCGGTTCAGCGTACACCTTTCTCAAGCTGTCACAATTGGTTGTAGATCAACGGGAACCATTAATCCCAATGCAAAATCAACACAGCTGAAGTGCAAGAAAGAGTGACAGAGAAACAGACACAGTGAACAGCAACAACAGAAAATATACTGACAAGTGCTAGATACGATCTTGCCAGGAATGAGTGAACGTGGGTAGAGAATGTTGACCAGACCACACACTAGAAGGTGAAGGGACGACGACGTTTCGGTCCGTCCTGGGCCATTCTCGACTTGAGAATGGTCCAGGACGGACCGAAACGTCGTCGTCCCTTCACCTTCTAGTGTGTGGTCTGGTCAACATACTTCAGCCACGTTATTGTGACTCCTCGTCTGCGCATGGGTAGGGAAGGGGTGACTGCAGTTGAACAAGTGTAGGGAAGAGGTAACAGCAAGTGAACTGAAGAATTGACGACATAGAATGAACAAAGTGATCAGCAAGAGAACATACTTGCAATAGCGACAATGAAGAAAACTCAGACTGTGTTTCTACCTAATTGCAAAAGGGAAGTTAACCTGAAAGCCATGATACAGAGGTGGTGATTGAAAGTATATTCACTCCAGTCCTGTAAGTGGGAAGTCAGTAAGGGAAGTATCCAAACATCCACTCACCCCCTAAACCCTATACTCTCCTCCACATCAACCAATTTGTTTTACAGAAAGTCGCAAACTGCTGAAGTTCAACCAATTTTTCAATCTGATTTGACTTTTTCAAGAAGTATGGCTCTGAATCATCGGTTAATGCTTTAAGATGATATGAATTGGAAGATCTATCATGCAATCTTCCATTGCAAGATGGAGGGTTTCTGGCCTCAAGCCAAAGGTCACCTGTGTAATTCAAGCGTGTGTGTGTATGTATTTACTATATATGTGCCTGCAGAATCAAGCTATTAGCTCTTGGACCCCGCCTTTCTAACTAATCTATTTTCCTCTTATGTCTACTACATAAGAGAAAACGACATACATTTTCTAACACACGCACGCACGCGCACACACACACACACACACACACACACACACACACACACACACACACACACACACACACACACACACACACACACACACACACACACGCGCACGCACACACACATATCCCCAGGAAGCAGCTATCTAACATCTACCTCCCAGGTACCTTTTTTTTTTTTGAGATATCTACAAGAGTTGTTACATTCTTGTACAGTCACTAGTACGCGTAGTGTTTCGGGCAGGTCCCTGGAATACGATCCCCGCCGCGAAGAATCGTTGTTACAACCAAGTACACATTTTACTGTTGCGTTAAACAGAGGCTACAGTTAAGGATTTGCGGCCAGTAAATCCTCCCCGGCCATGATACGAACCCATGACAAAGCGCTCGCTGAACGCCAGGCGAGTGTCTTACCACTACACCACGGAGACCTATTTACTACTAAATGAAAAGTTGCTTCAGGGTGAAAGAAACTCTGTCCATGTGTGTGTGTGTGTGTGTGTGTGTGTGTGTGTGTGTGTGTGTGTGTGTGTGTGTGTGTGTGTGTACGTGTACGTGTACGTGTAGGGGGGGGAGGGTGTAATATATGTTCTTGGAGATGTGATAGACAAAATAAGATAAGAATTCATACATTAGACGACTGAGAGTTAGAAAGGCGGAGCCCAAGAGCTAACAGCTCGATCCTACAGTCGCAAACTAGTAAATATAAGCGTGTTTGTGTACAAACAAGAAGACAGCAAGAAAACGCTACACCACAAACCAGGAAAATATGAAAGAAACCCCATTACAAAGTTTTCTATGAATCCGTCAGTGTGTTTATTTCACGTTTTCTTTGACAGACGGAGATGACAAGCGACCACCGTTTTCTGTGACAGAGCTTGTAGTACGCGCGCTAATCCCAGGACTTAAGTGCTAATGTTTAGCAAAATTAAAAGGGAGAATTTTATGAATGGACTGGAAAACGCGTTGTAATTTTTGTTGTGAGAGATAATTGTAAACAAAGGCCCCGGCCTCCCTGCCACGTGGCCCCGGCAGCCATTCAGTGTTGTGGTAATTAACATTACTCGAATTAGAGTCTTTCATTTGATCTTTTTGGAGTAAACAAATATTTGGTAGTTTTTAGAATGATTGTGGATGGACCGGAAGTAAATATTAAATTGTTAGTGTAATTTTCGGTGAGGGAGAGAGGGAGGGAGGGAGAGAGAGAGAGAGAGAGAGAAAAAAAAAAAGAGAGAGAGAGAAAAAAAAAAGAGAGAGAGAGAGAGAGAAAAAGAGAGAGAGAGGGAGGGGGAGAGAGGTGTGTTATCTGGTGTGAATCAGCTAGTCTCTTCCCCCCTCACTCTCTCCCCCTCACTCTCTACCCCTACCTTCTCCCCCCTCCCCCCCCCTCCCCCCTCCCCCCCCCCTCCCCTCACCCCCCACCATACAACAAACGAAGCCACAACGTATAAACTACATCGTTCTAATCAAATTCAAACCATTTTTGACGTAACCTTAGACTGACGGGCGGTTTGGCCTCCAAAAAATCAGGAATGACATAGTTCCCAAGTTTCTGGTTGTTAGAACAATCGGTTGACGGTTGAGAGGTTGTGGGAATGTTGTAGCAAGGTGCTGGATGACCTGCAATCCGCTCTCACACTAACTACACAACTGTTTACAACCGTTAAACGGTCACATGTAACTGATGTTCTTGGCCACCTTAACAACCATGTTTGATCGTTACGGTGGACGCTGTAAATAAAAATTAAAATCTTTTTATTTGTAAAATAAATTGTATTAAATCAATTAATAAAATTTATAAATTAAATCATTTAAACCTATAAATAAAATTCCAGTTTACAGCAGGACGCTGCTTCTGGAACCTTTCCTTATTAAGGCTACTTAATAGCTCGGTTGATGGAGCTTCGGCGTCACCCACGTGGAGTCCAGGGGTCAGATTCACGAAGCAGTTACGCAAGCACTTACGAACCTGTACATCTTTTCTCAATCTTTGGCGGCTTTGTTTACAATTGTTAAACAGATAATGAGCTCCGAAGCACCAGGAGGCTGTTTATAACAATAACAACAGTTGATTGGCAAGTTTTCATGCTTGTAAACTGTTTAATAAATGTAACTAAAGCCGTCAAAGATTGAGGAAAGATGTACAAGTTCGTAAGTGCTTTCGTGAATCTGAGTCCAGGTTCGAGCCTCCTAGACCCCAATGAAATGGTGGATGCAATGTTAATGGGGTATATTATATATGCTTAATGGGGAACATACTCGAAATAGAGGAATATACACCAAATAGGTAAGGGGGGGAATATATTCCAAATTACGTAGATATGTTCCATATATGGGAGATATATCCCTCTCTTAACCGGTTTTCCCACTCTAGAGACTAATTACTAGACGCAACAGCCTGGTGAATCACAGCTGTAAACTGCTTGTACTGTCTCGAACATTAGTGGTGTTTAGTTAGTCAAGAACGACACAGAACTACCTCAGGGTGATGGGTGGTACAGAACGAGGACAGGTCGTGGTGGTGGACAGGTCGTGGTGGTGGTGGAGGACAGGTCGTGGTGGTGGTGGAGGACAGGTCGTGGTGGTGGTGGACAGGTCGTGGTGGTGGAGGACAGGTCGTGGTGGTGGTGGAGGACAGGTCGTGGTGGTGGTGGAGGACAGGTCGTGGTGGTGGTGGACAGGTCGTGGTGGTGGAGGACAGGTCGTGGTGGTGGTGGAGGACAGGTCGTGGTGGTGGTGGAGGACAGGTCGTGGTGGTGGTGGAGGACAGGTCGTGGTGGTGGTGGACAGGTCGTGGTGGTGGAGGACAGGTCGTGGTGGTGGTGGAGGACAGGTCGTGGTGGTGGTGGAGGACAGGTCGTGGTGGTGGTGGACAGGTCGTGGTGGTGGACAGGTCGTGGTGGTGGTGGAGGACAGGTCGTGGTGGTGGTGGAGGACAGGACGTGGTGGTGGTGGAGGACAGGTCGTGGTGGTGGTGGAGGACAGGTCGTGGTGGTGGTGGAGGACAGGTCGTGGTGGTGGTGGAGGACAGGTCGTGGTGGTGGTGGAGGACAGGTCGTGGTGGTGGTGGAGGACAGGTCGTGGTGGTGGTGGAGGATAGGTCGTGGTGGTGGTGGAGGACAGGTCGTGGTGGTGGTGGAGGACAGGTCGTGGTGGTGGTGGAGGACAGGTCGTAGTGGTGGAGGAGGACAGGTCGTGGTGGTGGTGGAGGACAGGTCGTGGTGGTGGTGGAGGACAGGTCGTAGTGGTGGTGGAGGACAGGTCGTGGTGGTGGAGGACAGGTCGTGGTGGTGGTGGAGGACAAGTCGTGGTGGTGGTGGAGGACAGGTCGTGGTGGTGGTGGAGGACAGGTCGTGGTGGTGGTGGAGGACAGGTCGTGGTGGTGGTGCAGGACAGGTCGTGGTGGTGGTGGAGGACAGGTCGTGGTGGTGGTGGAGGATAGGTCGTGGTGGTGGTGGAGGACAGGTCGTAGTGGTGGAGGAGGACAGGTCGTAGTGGTGGTGGAGGACAGGTCGTAGTGGTGGTGGAGGACAGGTCGTGGTGGTGGTGGAGGGTTGAGGCACGAGCAAGCAAGTGATGGGGTGACAAGGGGGGGGAGGAGTGCGAGCGTCAAGTATCGATTCCTTGTGACCAACTTGCTGATAGCGGCTCCCACCCTCCCCACACACACACACACACACACACACACACACACACACACACACACACACACACACACACACACACACACACACACACCTGAGAACAGGTCAATTCAGGTTGACGTGAGAACAGGTAAATTCGACTTGGGAATGGTCCAGGACGGACCGAAACGTCGTCGTCCCTTCAATTTCTAGTGTGTGGTCTGGTCAACAGGTCAATTCAGGTTGACGTGAGAACAGGTCAATTCAAGGGGGCAGAGAGTGGCACTGGCCAGTTAGGAAAGTCTCGAAGCTGTAGGGCCTCAACTGTAAGACGAAACAGCTGTCATGCACACCATGGAACAACACTGACGAGTCTGAAGTTCTGGTACATTAGTTCTGATGGACTAACTAATAAACCACATGAACTGGAAACTGTGAATATGAACTCTGATAGCAATTACAGAGACTAAACTACTCAGTATAATCACCACTGTTGTTCAAAAGAAACTACTTTCGAATATATGTCTTAATAGAAACCAAGTGATTACATGATTCCCCTGAGAACCAAAACAGACCATATCAAATTGATAATTTGAACCTTGTATACATAAATGTCCTCCAAACTAAGGATCAAAGGTGCTAGTAATGGTAGACTTCAATCGTGGTCAATTTAACTGACCCTCCGAGGTGACACGAGAAGATACATGGAGAGTTAAGCTTGTGGAAGTTTTAGGAAGGAAGATTCACACCAGCATTGTGGATACGTGAATCAGGAGGAGCATTAACCCATGGAAGAAATGAAATAATCACCCTATAGACGGGAATCCCAATATTTATATAAACACGTCGAACAAGATGACCAGACCACACACTAGAAGGTGAAGGGACGACGACATTTCGGTCCGTCCTGGACCATTCTCAAGTCGATTGTGACAATCTACTTGAGAATGGTCCAGGATGGACCGAAACGTCGTCGTCTCTTCATCTTCTGATGTGTTTTTTGGTCATTATACACAATGATGAATATGCTAACTACCACAAAGTCTTTCGAGACGTTTTTCAGCTGGAATCTGATTGGCCTGTAGAGCTGTGAAAGCCAACAATGCCAAATAACTGACAAACTAATCCCGCTCCTCTATCTAGGCAGGACTCACTGACATGGCTGATACGAGGCGATGGATATAATCTAAGATTGTAAATGTAACTACAGCCATGTACTCGGCCAAGATATCATCTTGTATACTAAAGAAAACAGCAGAACCATTGTGCAGACTCCTTCTAACTTCAGTCTGGTAAAGGGAGAACTTCCTGACTGCTGGAATACAGAGAAGACAAGAGTAATTAAACTACAGGTCATTATAACTAACAACTCTTCCCTGCAAGCTACTAGAGAGACTGATCCGAGGTAAGCTAGTTGAACACTAATACCAACTATATTATGCTAACACAGGTTTATGAAGAAAAGTGTGCTTGATAAACATACAGTTACAGAGCATGATAAGAAATTGAGAGAGAAAGAGAGAGAGAGATGGGTAGGCTGCATATTCCTCGACTGTCAGAAAATATTTGATAGTGTCCTACACAAGAGACTCCTTCCTGAAGCTACAGAACCCGGCTTGTGTTAGAATGGGTGAAGGTGTACCTCCCAGGAAGAAACCAGAGGGTTACAGTGAGAGTGGAGACATGAGAGTGAAGTACCACAAGGGTCGTCGTGGTATTACAGCCCATTCTGTTTCACATACGTCAGTGACGTGACCAATGAAATTAATTTCATATCAATATGCAGGCGGTGAGTCACAATAACGTGGCTGAAGTGTGTTGACCAGACCACACACTAGAAGGTGAAGGGACGACGACGTTTCGGCCCGTCCTGGACCATTCATCGACTTGAGAATGGTCCAGGACAGACCGAAACGCTTTCTAGTGTGTGGTCTGGTCTTCATATCAATATTTGCAGATGATACATAGCTACGAGAAGGCTCAGAGAATAGGGGTCTGGAATGCTACATAACAGCTAGATCTTATCCCAAGTGGAAATTCTTGAGGAATATGTTACACAGAACTATAAAATGAATATAAAAAGAGAATCCTGCAGTTGGAAAGTAAATAAACATTTGTTGTACCTGTAAATATATTGCACTTGTATAACGTGATAATGGTCGTAGAGGGGAACTAGACACAGTTGAGTCACAGAGATATCATAAAACAACTTCTGTGTCACAACATAACAACACAAGTATTCACGAAACGAATTTAGGTAACTGATAATGTTCATTATCAGTTACTTAACTCATCTGGGGTACTTTAATCCTGTCCATCCGGTGGTCATCGAGATTCAACATTGGCTGTTTCTTATCTCTAGTCAATTTAAATCAGTAGAGTTGTGTTGGGTTCCCAGCCATGTTGGTGTTTCTTTAAATGAGCGTGCGGATGCTGCCGCTTGGGAAGCTACCCGTCCTTGTCCCATCTCACGTAAACGTATTCCTTATTCCGACTTTTATCCACTTGTTCGTTCCTCCATCCTTGCCCGTTGGCAGGGTTGTTGGTCTTCTGTAGTTGGTAACAAGCTGCGTACTCTCAAACGTAGTGTGTCCCCGTGGCCTTCCTCCTACCACCGTAACCGGCGATGGGAAACGGCTCTGGCGAGGTTGCGTCTTGGCCATACTCGCTTAACCCACGGTCACTTAATGGAGCGCCGCCCTGCTCCTTATTGTCCAAATTGCATTGTCCCTCTTACGGTCGTGCATATCTTTCTTGAATGTCCTGACTTCCAGGACGAGCGTGTGTGTTGCTTTCCGACCGTCCCTCGCAGTCACTTGTCCCTTGAAAGAATTCTTGGTGAATCGGATACTTTTGATATCGTTCGCCTTATGCGTTTCTGTTCTCATATTGGCATCCTTGGTGATATTTAGCGCCCTCTGATTATCCCGCACATTTGATGGTGCTACATAGCCTTCCCGGTTTGGTGCCTTTTTTTGATAATTACTTAACTCACTTGTCAAGGGAACGAGTCTTCTCCTCAGTGTTTGGTACTTTAGGAAGGTCCTTGGAGATTCTGGTTGTCTGGCCGCATATAATCCCTTCGTAATTCCTTGTTGCTTTACTAATCCCGGCTTTTATTTTGACTGTTCTTGATAGTATGATGAACTGCTGTTCCTGGGTGAACTTCTCATTGTTAATATATTTATATATGTAATAAGACAAATAGAACACTGGGATTTATTAATCGAAGCGTTAGTAAGAAGACACCTGGTGTTGTTCTTCAGCTATATCTTGCTCTGGTTAGGCCCCATTTAGATTATGCAGTTCAAGTTATTTTTTTTTATTTTTTATTTATATATATACAAGAAGGTACATTGGGATTGTGAGGATACATAGGATAGTAATTACAATCTTGTAAAGCCACTAGTACGCGTAGCGTTTCGGGCAGGTCGCCGTAGTTTGGTCGCCGTACTATAGAATGGATATAAATTCACTTGAACGTGTCCAGCGTAGGATGAAGTTAATCCCCCTAAATTAGAAACCTGTCATATGAAGAGAGATTAACAAAGCTTAAATTGCATTCCCTAGAAAGGCGAAGAGTTAGGGGTGACATGATAGAGGTTTACAAGTTGATGAATGGACATAACAAAGGGGATATTAATAGGGTATTAAAAGTATCAACACAAGACAGAACATGTAACAATGGGTATAAATTGGACAAGTTTAGATTTAGGAGAGACCTAGGTAAATACTGCTTCGGTAACAGGGTTGTTGATTTGTGGAACCAATTACCGCGTAACGTAGTGGAGGAGGGGTCCCATGATTGTTTCAAGCGTGGGTTAGACATATATATGAGTGGGATTAGGTGGTTATAAATAGGAGCTGCCTCGTATGGGCCAATAGGCCTTCCACAGTTACCTTTGTTCTTATGTTCTTATATACCTTTGTTAGAACCTTGCCACAGTACCTCCCTCACCACTGTCTCACCCCTCACTACCCACTCTCCCTCACCCCCCCACTCTCCCTCACCCCCATTCTCCCTCACCACCCACTCTCCCTCACCCCCACTCTCCCTCACCCCCCTCTCCCTCACCCCCCTCTCCCTCACCCCCCCCCACTCTCCATCACCCCCCACTCTCCCTCACCCCCCACTCTCCCTCACCCCCCCCCACTCTCCATCACCCCCCACTCTCCCTCACCCCCCACTCTCCCTCACTACCCACTCTCCCTTACCCCCATTGCTACTGCTCCTTTGTGTGGTCAGGAGCTACGTAAAGCTCGCCAGCTTACTGATGTGAGCGGACAACGAAGCTGTGGTATATTACAAGTTCCATTACCTGTAGCAGGCAGTCAGGGGGCTATCTGACGGTGTATTATGGCTACTTACGTATAGCCTAGGCTACATGAGGAGGTGAGGCAGTTATGAGGAGGATGTCATGTCTATGGGGTTTATGTAGCTGTCATGTATTCCAATGAAATTCCTCATTTAACAATATTGTGAGTTGGTCAGAGTCTCAATGTGGGTGATGAAGGGCACCAGTCTCTCTCAGTGTTCTCGTTTACCAGAGTCTCTCCTCAATTGCCACCATTCTCGAGAATTTTCTGTGATATATTTAGGTTGGGAGGGACGCCTCAGGGAGGGGCGACATAACTCACAACTTAGTTCAATAAAGATGACAGTTGTAATTGTTCTCAGGCCAACACTGTCACCTGGGGAGGCGAGGGGGTCCTCCGCCAGCACGTAGGATGGGACGGGTAAACTGGAATCACAATACCGTGACGTGTATATGGAAAGATATTGAAGCTACGTGTTTGGAAGATCAAACAGTGCAGTTCGAGCGTCCTGTTTTCCCTCTAACGTAAGGGTAACTTTGTTATTTCTCTCCGCGCTCCGGTGACTGGCGGAGAGCCACGTATAGAGTGGAAGACTGACGCAGAGCCACGTATAGAGTGGAAGACTGACGCAGAGCCACGTATAGAGTGGAAGACTGACGCAGAGCCACGTATAGAGTGGAAGACTGACGCAGAGCCACGTATAGAGTGGAAGACTGACGCAGAGCCACGTATAGAGTGGAAGACTGACACAGAGACACGTATAGAGTGCAAGACTGACACAGAGACACGTATAGAGTGCAAGACTGACACAGAGACACGTATAGAGTGCAAGACTGACACAGAGCCACGTATAGAGTAGCTCTGTGCACCAGAATCCCTTCCTTGACGGGTCAGTTTAAAAGATTCTTCAGCAACAGACAGTGTGGGTTACCTCACTGCTGTGGGTGGGGGCCAGTGCTCTCAAGGTGCCCCACCTGGCCCAGCTTAGCAGGCCGTGGCGCACAGTTGCCTCCAGCTTCACAGGGTACTTAGCATGAACACTAGCTGAACCCATCCAGCACCAGGCGTCAAGCTGAATGAGAGAGAGAGAGAGAGAGAGAGAGAGAGAGAGAGAGAGAGAGAGAGAGAGAGAGAGAGAGAGAGAGAGAGAGAGAGAGAGAGAGAGGAAGGTGAGGGTGTGGGAGAGAGGAGGGGGAATGAGGAAACAAATGAGAGAGAGAATCAGCAGGGCGGAAATGAGTGTCAAATGAGGCCGGCGGCCAGACACGACGAGAGAATGAGGAATAAAAAGAATTCTGTGGCAGGAGAAACGACAGTAAAAATGCTAATGAGAAAAGGAGACGCCTGTCACAGACACCTGTCACAGACACCTGTCACAGACACCTGTCACGGACACCTGTCACAGACACCTGTCACAGACACCTGTCACGCACACCTGTCACGGACACCTGTCACGGACACCTGTCACACACACCTGTCACGGACACCTGTCACAGACACCTATCACAAAGGACCACAACACTTGTCACGGAGAAGTGAGGTAAAGTGAGAGGTGAGGTATCATGTGAGAATATCATAATTAACTCTCCTGAACTGAAGATGTTCACAAACTTTAGAAAAACTTTCACTGCTGTAGCCATTGTAAGCTTAAGCGGTTTGGCAAGCTTTTCCTTGGGGAGGGGGGGGCCGGGGCGGGGAATGGGGGGTATGTCTTGATGAAGTCAATCACCTTGTTAACACAATGTTAAATTGCGATTACAACTGAGGTTAGTTTAGGTTAATAACCAGAATGTTAGAGAATTATGTATGTGGTCAAGATGCAAGGGAAGTCGTCTAGTAACAGTGCTGTTGCTGATGTCCCAGGGCTGTAGTTGACGTCACAGTGCTGTAGCTGACGTCACAATGCTGTAGCTCACGTCACAATGTAGCTAGTTATGAGGTTAACCATTACATGAGGTTAACCATTACATGAGGGTTAACCATTACATGAGGTGGTCTAACCATATTAGCATGTGGTCAGACCCCCGGGAAAGGCCACAGCCAGCGATGGCAGTAACAACAGGTGGTGGGTAGGGGTGACAGCTGGGGTGACAGCTGGGGTGACAGCTGGGGTGACAGCTGGGGTGACAGCTGGCGTGACAGCTGGGGTGACAGCTGGGGGGGATAGGTGAGGTATCAGGTGGGAGTGACAGGTCGAGGTGACATGTGTGGGTGACAGGAGTGACAGGTAGGAATGACACGTGCGGTGATAGGAGGGGGAGTGGACAGGTGGGAGCGACGGGGACAAGTGGGGGTGGACAGGTGGGTGGGGAACAGGTAGGGGGTGGACAGGTGGGGGTCGAAGAGAGGTGAACTCTCTGTAATTTCCCAGGTGGACCGGGAATACCTGGTTGAGCTTCTGAAGCAGTAGGGAAAGGTTAGGACACCCACACACTATCCCCACACATACACACACACACACACACACACACACACTCACTCACACTCACACACACTCCTGCAGCAGACCTGTCTCCTGCAGCACATATCAAGCGGATAACATCAGCGGCATATGCCAGGCTGGCCAACATACGAACGGCATTCAGAAACTTGTGTAAAGAATCATTCAGAACTTTGTATACCACATATGTCAGGCCAATCCTGGAGTATGCAGCCCCAGCATGGAGTCCATATCTAGTCAAGGATAAGACTAAACTGGAAAAGGTTCAAAGGTTTGCCACCAGACTAGTACCCGAGCTGAGAGGTATGAGCTACGAGGAGAGACTACGGGAATTAAACCTCACTTCGCTGGAAGACAGAAGAGTTAGGGGGGACATGATCACCACATTCAAGATTCTGAAGGGGATTGATAGGGTAGATAAAGACTGTCTATTTAACACAAGGGGAACACGCACAAGGGGACACAGGTGGAAACTGAGTGCCCAAATGAGCCACAGAGATATTAGAAAGAACTTTTTTAGTGTCAGAGTGGTTGACAAATGGAATGCATTAGGGGGTGATGTGGTGGAGGCTCACTCCATACACAGTTTCAAGTGTAGATATGACAGAGCCCGATAGGCTCAGGAATCTGTACACCTGTTGATTGACGGTTGAGAGGCGGGACCAAAGAGCCAGAGCTCAACCCCCGCAAACACAACTAGGTGAGTACAACTAGGTGAGTACACACACTCACACTCACACACACACACACACACACACACACACACACACACACACACACACACACACACACACACACACACACACACAGGAAGCCAGGCTATAAGACGTAAAGACGCAGGTGAACGTGACAAGAGCTGTAGGCCCTGACAAAATATCCCCTTCGGTACTAAAGGAGGCAATTGAAACACTGTTTAATCCCCTTCCTATAATACTGAATGCCTCTCTGGAAACGGGAGAACTTTATGACTGCTGAAAAACGGCTAATGTGGCGCCGATCTACAAGAAAAGGATAAGACAAAAACAGTTAAACAATATATATTACAGAAATCCTCTTGATGTTACTAGAGCCTGATCCGAAGGTAAATTTTTTCTCAAAACACTAACTCGGATTAAGCAAATTAAAATCCTGCTTGACAAAATTCAAACAAGAGACAAGGTTGGGCAGACTGCATATTCCTCGACTGTCAGAAAGCATCTGTTATGCCACATTAGAGATTCCTACGCAGACGAGGAGTCACAATAGCGTGGCTGAAGCATGTTGACCAATCCACACGCTAGAAAGTGAAGGGACGACGACGTTTCGGTCCGTCCTGGACCATTCTCAAGTCGATTGTGTAGAGATTCCTACTAAGGCTTGAGAATCTGGCCGGTATTTCGGCAAGAATCTTAGGGAGGGTCAAATAGTGCCTCTCAGGAAGGAAACAAAAGGTTACAGTGAGACATCAGAGTGGTGAGAAAGGTTACGAGTGGAGTGCCGCACGGGTCGGTTCTGGAACCTGTAATGTTTTAACATATGTCAACGACCTGACTATATAAATGGACTCCAACCTTTGAAGATTTGATGGAAAACTAATAAAATTTAGGGCAGAGATAGATTGCAATACATTGCAAGCTAATTTGGACACTCCAGAAGTAGTCTGAAAAATGGCTGCTAGGATTCAACCCACCTAAATGCAAAGTTATGAAGATTGGAACAGGAATGCCAAGACCAGTACAGAATGAAGGGAAGACAAATTCCTCAACCAGTAAAGGTGGAAAACCTAGAAGTGGACATGACCCCCAAATCTGCTCCCAGAAGCCCACATTAACAGAATAACATCAGCAGCACATGACATACAACGTCCATATATCCTTCAGAAACTTCGACAAAAGGGCTTTCTGGGCTTCATATACACCAAAGGTGAGACTCTTGAATATGTGAACATTTATGCAACATGTAAACTGGGAGACACCAGCGGCATCTGCAACGCTGATGGAAACTAATAGAGCATTCAGGAATCTAGGGAAAGAGTGCCCTTCAGAGAACTCTAATCACACTTGAGACCTTGTACTGAGCCCCGGCATTGTGAGGCGGGGCTCAGGAGCTAGACCTCAACCCTACAAATATAAATCAGATCATTTTTAGCGTGATTACTCAGCTGGGTGATAAGATAGACGGCTGAGAGAGCGTTCGTTTGGTGGTAGTGTGGATGACTGGGGCTGGCGTTTGTGGTGGGGAGATGTGGTTGAGGTGGTGGTGGTGGCTGAGGAGAGTGCCAGGGGTGCCAGGGGTGCCAGGGAGTGCCAGGGGTGCCAGGGAGTGCCACACCAGGACACAGATCAATAAACCACCCACCATTACCTACGCCTCCACTAATAAGCCCCGACACGCCCACCAATATCTTCCCATCAGGTCCAGGTCCCTAAGAGCGGGCTGTAGGTATTGTGCGGCCCCTGGGAGCTGTTCTCCCACGGTGAGGACCTCTACCTGACCCCTGGGAGCTGTTCTCCCACGGTGAGGACCTCTACCTGACCCCTGGGAGCTGTTCTCCCACGGTGAGCACCTCAACCTGACCCCTGGGAGCTGTTCTCCCACGGTGAGGACCTCTACCTGACCCCTGGGAGCTGTTCTCCCACGGTGAGCACCTCCACCTGACCCCTGGGAGCTGTTCTCCCACGGTGAGCACCTCCACCTGACCCCTGGGAGCTGTTCTCCCACGGTGAGCACCTCCACCTGACCCCTGGGAGCTGTTCTCCCACGGTGAGAACCTCCACCTGACCCCTGGGAGCTGTTCTCCCACGGTGAGAACCTCTACCTGACCCCTGGGAGCTGTTCTCCCACGGTGAGAACCTCTACCTGACCCCTGGGAGCTGTTCTCCCACGGTGAGAACCTCTACCTGACCCCTGGGAGCTGTTCTCCCACGGTGAGAACCTCTACCTGACCCCTGGGAGCTGTTCTCCCACGGTGAGAACCTCTACCTGACCCCTGGGAGCTGTTCTCCCACGGTGAGAACCTCTACCTGACCCCTGGGAGCTGTTCTCCCACGGTGAGAACCTCTACCTGACCCCTGGGAGCTGTTCTCCCACGGTGAGAACCTCTACCTGACCCCTGGGAACTGTTCTCCCACGGTGAGCACCTCCACCTGACCCCTGGGAGCTGTTCTCCCACGGTGAGCACCTCCACCTGACCCCTGGGAGCTGTTCTCCCACGGTGAGCACCTCCACCTGACCCCTGGGAGCTGTTCTCCCACGGTGAGCACCTCCACCTGACCCCTGGGAGCTGTTCTCCCACGGTGAGCACCTCCACCTGACCCCTGGGAGCTGTTCTCCCACGGTGAGCACCTCCACCTGACCCCTGGGAGCTGTTCTCCCACGGTGAGCACCTCCACCTGACCCCTGGGAGCTGTTCTCCCACGGTGAGCACCTCCACCTGACCCCTGGGAGCTGTTCTCCCACGGTGAGCACCTCCACCTGACCCCTGGGAGCTGTTCTCCCACGGTGAGCACCTCCACCTGACCCCTGGGAGCTGTTCTCCCACGGTGAGGACCTCCACCTGACCTCTGGGAGCTGTTCTCCCACGGTGAGGACCTCCGCCTGACCCCTGGGAGCTGTTCTCCCACGGTGAGCACCACCACCTGACCCCTGGGAGCTGTTCTCCCACGGTGAGGACCTCCGCCTGACCCCTGGGAGCTGTTCTCCCACGGTGAGCACCTCCACCTGACCCCTGGGAGCTGTTCTCCCACGGTGAGGACCTCCACCTGACCCCTGGGAGCTGTTCTCCCACGGTGAGCACCTCTACCTGACCCCTGGGAGCCGTTCTCCCACGGTGAGCACCTCCACCTGACCCCTGGGAGCTGTTCTCCCACGGTGAGCACCTCCACCTGACCCCTGGGAGCTGTTCTCCCACGGTGAGGACCTCCACCTGACACCCTGGGAGCTGTTCTCCCACGGTGAGGACCTCCACCTGACCCATGGGAGCTGTTCTCCCACGGTGAGCACCTCCACCTGACACCCTGGGAGCTGTTCTCCCACGGTGAGCACCTCCACCTGACCCCTGGGACCTGTTCTCCCACGGTGAGGACCTCACACACCCCCCCCCCCACACACCCCCCACACCCCCACACACCCCCACACACCCCCACACACCCCCCCCCCCACACCCCCCACACACCCTCACACAGTGCCAGCGAGGACACAGGCACAGTGTGGCACCCTCCACTACTCCAGAGTGGGTTGCTAACAGGGGGCCAAACACACAGGATGAATTATGCAGACCCCTTGCCCCGGGTTCGACTCCCGCACTCCCACGGCACAGTCTCCCAGGTCACATCTTCCCCTCCCACTTGTCCTCTACTCCCACCACTCCCACTTCCACCTCACAACTCCTCATTCCGAGTGGACAGCGCTCTGGGGGTGTAATCCTTAGGGTCCGGGTTTGATCCCCGGTGGAGGCGGAAACAAATGGGTAGAGTTTTTTCTCACCCTGATGCACATGTTCACCTAGCAGTAAATAGGTACCTGGGAGTTAATTACCTCTCACCCGAGGACAGCTTCTTGCATGGCCCATCAGAATGATGGGTAATAATTATTTAATTATATTATTATTATAACCATAATTATAATGGCATGATTAATTATATGCATACCTATAATGGATGCCTATAATTAATATTATTAAAACAGGAATTTCCTTAAGTACTTTCGTATATTTATACATCTTCAGAAGGAGTGACTCTTACTGAAGATGTATACATCTGAAGATCTGATGTATATCTGATGTATATCTGAAGATGTATATCTGAATATGTATATCTGAAGATGTATATCTTCAGATGTATATAAGATGTATAGATGTATATAAGATGTAAGATAAAGATGTATATGTAAAGCTATACGAAAGTACTTAAGGAAATTCCAGTTTCAGTTCTTCCTCCGAGGTCTGACACTGTCACATTTTTCATCACGTGTTAATTTTCGTGATTTCCACACATTATATTATTAGTATAACAGTAAATATAATTACAAGTAATTAATAATTATCAATCTTCCTTCTGCTGGGGTCTTGAAGGAACCGGGCCTCGGGTGGAAGAGGGCTGTGACGATCTCTGTCAGGAACCCGTAGGTGCTGGACCGAGACGTCCACCTCCTAGGGGCTATCTTGAGGTTATCTTGAGATGATTTCGGGGCTTTTTAGTGTCCCCGCGGCCCGGTCCTCGACCAGGCCTCCACCCCCCGGGAAGCAGCCCGTGACAGCTGACTAACACCCAGGTACCTATTTTACTGCTAGGTAACAAGGGCATAGGGTGAAAGAAACTCTCCCCAATGTTTCTCGCCGGCGCCTGGGATCGAACCCAGGACCACAGGATCACAAGTCCAGCGTGCTGTCCGCTCGGCCGACCGGCTCCCTCACCGGGGCTGGTGAGGACGGCCCTCCCTCCTCTGCTTCAGGAGGCTGGGGTCGTTCATACCCTTGCTGGGGTGGTTTTTCTCCAGCCCCGACCTCGGCGGTCTCCGGGTTCGGAGTCCCTGTGGCTTTTTTATACCAACTTCGAGGTCAACACCGGAGCTCACAGTTCCTGCGACGGCGCTGGAACCAATATCGTATTGGTGTTTGGCTTTCCATTGGAGACTTTCGGCGCTGTGGAGAAAGGGGGGATTTGCTGCATGGGTAACAGCTTCTCTTCCTCCTCCTTGTCTAAAATATTTGAAATGCTGATTTACAAGCAGCTCTTCTCTTGCTTAGTAAAAGACAGTATACTTGGCTCTTGCCAGTATGGCTTCAAACCCTTTAAAAAGCACCAATGATACACTGGATGAGGATGCTGTTGGAGTCTTCTTGGTTACCCTGAGGCAAAAGGGAACGGGATAAACTGTAGGGAAAGAGAGGGGATGGAGAGAGAAGCAGAGAGAAGATAAGAAGAGGGAGAGGAAGAGAGGGAAGAAAAGAGGAGTCAGTCAGACAGACAGACAGACCTGATCTCCGTCTGATACCAATTCGTCTTCACTATAACAGATCACACAAGAGACAGTTACACCTCCCAGCCACATCTCTTAACATATTGTCCCGGGAGATGTCGCCATGGTAACCCAAAACTCCTGCAGTACAAACATATTAACTTAATGACAGCTTCTCACTTCATATCACAGGAAATAGGATGAAATAAAGTTTTACTAGACGTGTAAGTTTATTTAAGTTGCGATACGTTGTGGGTTATATCAAGTTAGTGAGAGATTCAGAGTATATATGGTATATTCGGTATACTTTGGTATACAGAGTACCGGTATACCAGATATCGTCACTGGTACTATTGTGGATGCTGCTGGAATCTTTTTGGTTATCTTGAGGTTATCTTGAGATGATTTTGGGGCTTAGCATCCCCGCGGCCCGGTCCTCGACCAGGCCTCCACCCCCAGGAAGCAGCCCGTAGCAGCTGTCTAACTCCCAGGTACCTATTTACTGCTAGGTAACAGGGGCATCAGGGTGAAAGAAACATTTTGCCCATTTGTCTCCGCCTCCATCGGGGATCGAACCCGGAACCTCAGGACTACGAATCCGAAGCGCTGTCCACTCAGCTGTCAGGCACCCCTTGACACATAGTGGTGGCAACACTGTACCATCTGTTGCCAGTTGTGGCAACATTTTTAAATGTTGACATCCATAAAGAGGTTAGTGACGTCACAGGTGGCTGCCGATTGGTTCAGCTGGTGATGACATCAGGTTTTCATGACGTCATAACCAACCCCGTGCGTCGCTCTAGTAAACACTGGCGTAAAACAAATGTGATTGGCCCAAACAATTGATGACGTCGTATATAGTCCACGATTGGTCGGCCATATCATATTTATATCCGGTGATTGGGACAGCTAATTGGCACGGACATTGTGTTCCGTGATTGGCCCAAACGGTCAGTGCAGCTCAAGGTAATCTGTCTGTTGAACAAGGTCATTAGCGAGGTCAAAGTCATTAGTCAAAGGTTGCTGTTAGAATGTTATTGACGTCAGTACCACGTCATATCTCCCAGAACGTCGCGTTTGTAACGTAAGCGACCAGTCTGTTAAAAAAAACGACCTCTTAGGGCAAACTCTAGTATTTTAATATTAATGTTTTCTATACACCGGCTGTGATAGGTCAGGGGCGTTGCTTTGGGGCGTGGGTTTCTGGTACGACGGAACAGTTGTGTTTCTAACGGAGTAGCAAATGGGGAGCCCAGGGGGCCAGATTCACGAAGCAGTTACGCAAGCACTTACGAACGTGTACATCTTTCCTCAATCTTTGACAGCTTTGGTTACAATTATTAAACAGTTTACAAGCATGAAAACTTGCCAATCAACTGTTGTTATTGTTATAAACAGCCTCCTGGTGCTTCGGAGCTCATTAACTGTTTAATAATTGTAAACAAAGCCGCCAAAGATTGAGAAAAGATGTACAGATTCGTAAGTGCTTGCGGAACTGCTTCGTGAATCTGGCCCCCCCTGGCTGTGATTTACATGTCAGACTACGAGCAGCGGCGTCTAACAGCCTCGTTGGTCAGACGTCTAGAAAGGTGGTCTAGTGAGATACAGAGGCCAGCCCACCGACCCCCCCCCCTTCCCGCGGGCTCTGCTGTGGCAGGCAGGTGTCTCCTGGACCCCCTCTGGCGGGAGCTGGAGTACACCTGTGTCCTGGACCTTCACAGGTGGCGCTGACGTCTGTCAGACACATACATAGACGAACACACACAGTCAAACATAGAACCAGAGAAGCAGACAAATAAACAGAGATAGGGACAGACAGAGAAAGTTACAAAGAGACAGAGGAAAAGACGGAGAACGGAATTAGTCCAAAACAATTTGCTTTTTGAAGCTCCATGACTACATATTGGCGGGAATAACAAGACATTGCAAACTACAATATTTGTACACGTCTAATGAAATTAATAGATATATATATTTAATTTACCAGTCTCCGTGGTGTAGTGGTAAGACACTCGCCTGGCGTTCCGCGAGCGCTTTGTCATGGGTTCGTATCCTGGCCGGGGAGGATTTACTGGGCGCAAATCCTTAACTGTAGCCTCTGTTTAACTCAACAGTAAAATGTGTACTTGGTTGTAACAACGATTCTTCGCGGCGGGGATCGTATTCCAGGGACCTGCCCGAAACGCTACGCGTACTAGTGGCCGTACAAGAATGTAACAACTCTTGTATATATCTCAAAAAAAAGTATTATGAGACGTTACAATTGATACATTTCAAAGTCCTGTCTAAGGTAAGATATTGCCTGAAGCTTTCATTCAAGACACAAATTTAATACATATTGCTGACCTGTCAAGAGAAATATATGTATACCAAGAAGGGAAATCAAGAATATGTATATACTTGATAAATAAGTTTTACATAAACTCATTCTGGCATAAACTTGCACAGCTTCTGCGTATCACAGCACCAGATGCTGGGGGCTGGTCGGGATTACACTATAGTCAGGATTTTCTGACAAAGTCCAAAATGTTAAGTTTCTAGCTGAAAGCGTCCCATCTTTCCCTACTGTCTGGTTGGGTCATTCTCACCTGGGGACTTACCACACCGTTACGTGCAGCATACATGGACATGTATCAGCTCACGCCCTTGGGTGGGTCGTGTACGTAAATTAGGAAAAGTAAAGAAAGGTGGTCTCATAACCGAACCTTGCGGGACCTCAATTGTTATATTATTCTAGCTCTAAATCACCTCTCTCTCTCTGACTGTAACTTTGTTTTCTGTCCATCAGGTACTCCCTAATCAAGTTCGGTGGAAAGAAGACGAGAGAGATACCAAATAATATACACCGGGAAGATACTGGAGGGCCAAGTACCAAATCTACACAGTAAAATAACAACGTACTGGAGTGAACGATATTTAAGAAAATGCAGAATAGAACCAGTGAAGAGCAGAGGTGCCATAGGCACAATCAGAGAACACTGTATAAACATCAGAGGTCCACGGTTGTTCAGCACCCTCCCAGCGAGCATAAGAAATATTGCCGGAACAACCGTGGACATCTTCAAGAGGAAACTAGATTTATTCCTCCAAGGAGTGCCGGACCAACCGGGCTGTGGTGGGTATGTGGGCCTGCGGGCCGCTCCAAGCAACAGCCTGGTGGACCAAACTCTCACAAGTCGAGCCTGGCCTCGGGCCGGGCTTGGGGAGTAGAAGAACTCCCAGAACCCCATCAACCAGGTAACCAGGTACCAGGTGGGGTCCTTGTTTGGTGAGTGGTGGCAGCAGTGGAGATCCGTGTTTGGAACAAACAAGTAGTGATTGGGGAAGGATCACAGATGAGAGCAATGAGTTAGGAAAGTCAAATGAAGAATAAAGTCAGTTTGGGGTAAATAGTGGGGATGGGTAACTAAGCATACAGGAGCGTGAGGGAGACTGAACAAAAGGCAACGAGTGAGGTGCTGATCATTGAAAATGGTTAGAGAAGAAAGAAATAGGGACCATTTGGTCACCACTTGGTCCGGGAGACATCTCCCGTCACGCAGGGTGCAGTTGCGCCTCCACAGATCTCCAGTATCATCTTTTGATACTGGTAATGGCTCGAAAGGGCCACCACTTACGGGCTATTCATGCCCGTGCCACCTCTTGGGTGGCTTAATCGTCATCAATCAATCAATCAAGAAATAGGGAATGAACAAGTCCACGAGGACCGTGACGAGGTTTCGAACCTACGTCTGAGAGCATCCCAGACGCTGCCTTCATCGACTGCACTACGACATGGTAAAAGAATTGCAACCAGAAGTTCTATTGCCCTTACTTGGACCCTGCAGCCTCTCCGAGACACACACCAGGATTTTACGCAATTTCTGTTTTGCTCATTTGATGCATCACGCTATTGTGATTTCCGTGTGTAATGAAGTTAGAGCAAAGATGTAGAACGGCCAACTGACAGAGTTCGAGTGCATGGGGGAAATTGCGTAAAATCCTGGTTTGTGTCTCGGAGAGGCTGCAGGGTCCAAGTAAGGGCAGAAGAACTTCTGGTTGCAATTCTTTTACCATGTCGTAGCTCAGTCGATTAAGGCAGCGTCTGGGATGTTCTCGGACGTAGGTTCGAATCCTCGTCACGGCCATTGTGGATTTGTTCATTTGATGCATCACGTTATTGTGATTTCTGTGTGTAAATAGCGAATGGTGAGTTAGTGCACAGTGAGTTAGGTAACGGGAGAGCAGTGTGGAGATGGGTAGGTAGTGGGTAAGGGCCAGAGAGACCAGATAGTAGTGAAGTGTCACGAAGATAGGGAAGTGTAAGAGAGAGAGAGAGAGAGAGAGAGAGAGAGAGAGAGAGAGAGAGAGAGAGAGAGAGAGAGAGAGAGAGAGAGAGAGAGAGAGAGAGGGAGGGAGAGAGAGAGAGCTTAGTCAGAGATATGGGAAGAGGTCAGTCGTAAGGGAGGATCAAGGGGGAGGAACAGGTGATGGGTAAGGAATGAGTGAGAGAGGGGTAAGGAAGTTAGGAGGGCCAGAGAGTGGGAGATAGGAGTAGAGTAGATACTGGGGAAGGTTGAGAGAGAGAGAGAAAGGTAGTGGGAGAGGGAGATATGAGAAGGGTAGGCAGTGGGGGAAAGTTGAGGGAGGGGTTGAGAGGGAGAGGGTCAGGGAGAGGGGGGCGAGGGACAGCTTAAAGTGGAGATGCTCACGCCCGCCTCCGTCGTCTGGCTCGGTACCATCCAGCCTGCCTGCCTGCCCCCTGCCCCCTGCCTGCCCCCTGCCTGCCCCCCTGCCTGCCCCCCCTGCCTGCCTCTCTTCCTGCCTGCCTCTCTTCCTGCCTGCCTGCCTCTCTTCCCGCCTGCCTCTCTTCCTGCCTCCCTCCCCTCTGCCTGCCTTCCCTTTGCCCACATGCTTGCGTTCTACCTGCCGGCGCCCCAGTCTGTCCGCCCCTACGTTCTTGCCCCCTCACTACCTGCCTGCACCCTGTCGCTCTTCCTCTTGTCCACTACACCATACTGGTACTTTCTGGTGATCCAACACCATATTGGTACTTTCTGGTGGTCCATCACACCATATTGGTACTTTCTGATGGTCCATCACACCATATTGGTACTTTCTGGTGGTCCAACACCATATTGGTACTTTCTGGTGGACCATCACACCATATTGGTACTTTCTGGTAGTCCATCACACCATATTGGTACTTTCTGGCGGTCCATCACATCATATTGGTACTTTCTGGCGGTCCATTTCTACATATTGGTATTTTTTGGCGGTCCATAACACCATATTGCTACTTTCTGGTGATCCATCACACCATATTGGTACTTTCTGGTGGTCCATCACACCATATTGGTACTTTCTGGTGGTCCATCACACCATATTGGTACTTTCTGGTGGTCCATCACACCATATTGGTACTTTCTGGCGGTCCATTGCTACATATTGGTACTTTTTGGCGGTCCATAACACCATATTGGTACTTTATGGTGGTCCATCACACCATATTGGTACTTTCTGGTGGTCCATCACACCATATTGGTACTTTCCACCATATTCTTACTATAAGTACTATCATTTCAGGATAGATTGTCAACTTCCTTCCAACCGGAATGAGGGCGAGGTTGACCTAGGCACTGACAACACTTCGCTGGTAACTATCAAGAAACTACCCTCAAATTCCTATGTAGGTTTCCTTCGTGTAAACTGCAGTGGGAAAGATACCAATTCTTTCTATTACATATAGGAAAGATAAGCTAACCTTCACTCTCAATCTCGTAAGTGAACCTTAGCACACGACGCCCCCTGATCAAGCCGGGCCTCGAGCCGGGCTTGGGGAGTAGAAGAACTCCCAGAACCCCATCAACCAGGTATCCACCAGGTATGGCATTCAACAAAAGGTGTTGAGTATTAGGTGTTTGCAGGAATGTTATCTGTTTGCAGTAGACGTCCGGTTGAAGGTTAAAGTCAACAAGGACTGTTCAACAGTATCTTTGTAAAAAAAAAATGGTAAATAGTGCCTCCAAGGACAGCCGTAGGGACGCCATCTGGTGGTGGTCGCAGCTATGAGTAGATGGACATGTACACAAACAAGTGAATGATGATGGAGGACTGAAGATGGAGGGGATGAAGGGTTAGGGTGGAGGTGTGAGAGGGGGGGATGAGGGTGGAGAGTTAG
The DNA here is from genome assembly GCF_040958095.1 of Procambarus clarkii. Taxonomy (NCBI): domain Eukaryota; kingdom Metazoa; phylum Arthropoda; class Malacostraca; order Decapoda; family Cambaridae; genus Procambarus; species Procambarus clarkii. The sequence goes on from NC_091198.1 coordinate 18,300,662, forward strand.
GGTGAAGGGGTAGCGGTGAGGATAGAGGGTGAGGGTGGATAGGAAGGAGTGAGGGGGAGAGAGAGACCAGGACACCCAGACCAAAAGTGAGCTAAGCTCAGACGCTCACACTCTGTGAACAATATCAAGTTAAAACAAAAAATCACTTTGACAGCACCAAAATATATACATATACAGGGAGAGAGAGAGAGAGAGACAGAGAGAGGAGAGAGAGAGAGACAGAGAGAGGAGAGAGAGAGACAGAGAGAGGAGAGAGAGAGACAGAGAGAGGAGAGAGAGAAACAGAGAGAGGAGAGAGAGAGACAAGAAGAGACAGAGAGAGACAGAGAGAGACTATTAATCTCCACAATGTACTCCACAAACTTAAATCACTCTACTCAGGTAATTTTTGTCATAGTTGAGCCAGATAAGTTCAGTCTGAGACAACTACGCCATTGTTCTAACCTGTTGACTCCTCCCTCACCCACCCTACCCACAACTTGCCTCAAAGGAAGACGTCCTCCCTATAGGGTAAAGGCAGATAAAGTTCCCGTCCACAAGGGCGAGGAGTCGTTCAGAGATTAGGAACAACATAGACCTTTGTCACTGGTTCATATTGGCCAAATTCTTCATTCCATAGTCTAAAATAATTGGCAGCATTTTCTGGCCATCAGTAGCTACCGTGTGGTACCTGGTTGATACCTGGTTGATGGGGTTCTGAGAGTTCTTCTCCCATGGTCTGAAACATGGTGTTATGGATGGTAATTTGTTCTGATCTCATTTATCTTCTCCACTGCAAGGTCAAATGGGTTATTGCACTGGATATTGCTAATGGATTTGACCGGTTGTGACATCTTGGTCTACTTCAAGCACTGGATATCTCAGGCTCAAGATTACAGATAATTGTGAACTATCTTGAAGAACCTGGGGCTAGATTCACGAAGCAGTTACGCAAGTACGAACGTATACATGTTTCCTCAATCTATGACGGCTTTGGTTACATTTATTAAACAGTTTGCAAGCATGAAAACTTGTCAATCAACTGTTGTTATTGTTATAAACAGCCTCCTTCGGTGGTGCTTCGGAGCTCATTAACTGTTTAATCTTTGTAAACAAAGCCGCCAAAGGTTGAGAATAGATGTACAGGTTCGTAAATGCTTGTGTAACTGCTTCGTGAACTTGGCCCCAGTTCTAAGAGTTGTCCTTAGTAAAGCACAATCTGAATGTCTCTCAACTGGAGCCAAACTACCGAGGGGCGGCATGCTGGTTGTGGAATGCGTACCTCAGTTATCAACTACTCATTCCCGAAGTCTCGAATGACCACTAACTACAGTTACAAGAGAGGAAGTGCCAACTACAACGAGGGTCATTGATCACACACCTCTGCAATTCCTTCTGAGGTAGACAACGGCAGGTTACACTTGTCGTGAATACACTGCAAGATATAGAAATACTCGAACCGACGAGAGGAGGGGAGGTAGAGTGTACAGCCATTGTTGCAATGGATGACACAGGAGAACTGGAGTTTACTTCCAAGGTAATACACCTTTGTATGCTGGAGAGGATGAGGATACGGGTAGACACATGTCTATGTATACATGTGTATGTGTCACACACATTCATCACTTATGACACATCTGAGTCTCAAGCATCCATGTCCCCTTGTTGTATTCATATTCATGGTAAACATTTCTTCTGTTTCCACCTTGTAAATCCTTGTAAGTATTGTGTACGTCTATGTCATGTCCTCCCTCTCTGCCTCCTCCTTTCTAACGTCGTCAGGTTTAGTTCCTTCAGTCAGTCTTCGTACCTCATCCCTCGCAGCTCTGGGACGAGTCTCGTGGCGAACTTCTGCACCTTTTTGAGCTTCCTTGTGTGCTTTATAGAGGGGGGGGTCCAGGATGGGGCGGCATACTCCAAGACTCGCCTCACATAGGCGGTATACAGTGATCTAACAGCCTCCTTATTCAAGATTCTGAAGGATGTTCTGACTTTTGCCAGAGTAGAGTATGTAGCTGACGTTATTCTATATATATTCTCTCACACACACGCGCGCGCACGCGCACACACACACACACACACACACACACACACACACACACACACACACACTCACACTCACACACTCACACTCACACTCACACTCACACTCACACTCACACACACACACACACACACACACACACACACACACACACACACACACTCACACACCAAATGACAAGGTATGCGTGTGTGTATGTATACTCACCCACTTGTACCTGCAGGATCGAGCGTTGGCTCTTGGGTCCCGCCTTTCTAGCCTTCGGGTGTTTAAAGCAATGACTCTTGTCCCACTTCTCTATCATACCTAGTGTTAAAGCCATGTATAGTGTTTGCTTCCACAATGTGCTCCTTTAGTTCATTCCTTAAGTCCTTAAGTCTTAAGTCAGACTTAAGTTTAAGATTATTTTATAAAGTACTTTTTTATAAGTGAAAGTCAGAGAGTGGAATCTGGCGTTAACATTTTGCTCCTGATGAATACAGGAACATCATCAGCATGTTCCAGGACAGTCAAGAATGTCCCACTTTACAAAGTTTCATTGTTGACCGGACCACACACTAGAAGGTGAAGGGACGACGACGTTTCGCTCCGTCCTGGACCATTCTCAAGTCGATTACGGACCGAAACGTCGTCGTCCCTTCACCTTCTAGTGTGTGTGGTCTGGTCAACATACTTCAGCCACGTTATTGTGACTCCTCGTCTACAAGTTTCCTTGTAGTTCCTGTGTTAGTGGGACACTATACCACTGGTCACCTGTGTCAGTGGGACACTATACCACTGGTCACCTGTGTCAATGGGACACTATACCACTGGTCACCTGTGTCAGTGGGACACTATACCACTGGTCACCTGTGTCAGTGGGACACTATACCACTGGCCACCTGTGTCAGTGGGACACTATACCACTGGTCACCTGTGTCAGTGGGACACTATACCACTGGCCACCTGTGTCAGTGGGACACTATACCACTGGCCACCTGTGTCAGTGGGACACTATACCACTGGTCACCTGTGTCAGTGGGACACTATACCACTGGTCACCTGTAGCAGTGGGACACTATACCACTGGTCACCTGTGGCAGTGGAACACTATACCACTGGCCACCTGTGGCAGTGGGACACTATACCACTGGCCACCTGTGTCAGTGGGACACTATACCACTGGCCACCTGTGTCAGTGGGACACTATACCACTGGTCACCTGTGTCAGTGGGACACTATACCACTGGTCACCTGTGTCAGTGGGACACTATACCACTGGCCACCTGTGTCAGTGGGACACTATACCACTGGTCACCTGTGTCAGTGGGACACTATACCACTGGTCACCTGTGTCAGTGGGACACTATACCACTGGCCACCTGTGTCAGTGGGACACTATACCACTGGCCACCTGTGTCAGTGGGACACTATACCACTGGTCACCTGTGTCAGTGGGACACTATACCACTGGTCACCTGTGGCAGTGGGACACTATACCACTGGTCACCTGTGGCAGTGGGACACTATACCACTGGCCACCTGTGTCAGTGGGACACTATACCACTGGTCACCTGTGTCAGTGGGACACTATACCACTGGTCACCTGTGTCAGTGGGACACTATACCACTGGTCACCTGTGTCAGTGGGACACTATACCACTGGTCACCTGTGTCAGTGGGACACTATACCACTGGTCACCTGTGTCACTAGGACACTATACCACTGGTCACCTTTGTCAGTGGTTGAACTGGCACCTGGTCTAACCACTGCCCTCCTTATCTCCACTACCATCAAGTGTATGTTCACTAAAACAGAAAAAAATAGTTTTCACTAAATTGTTCACAAAGTTAAGGTGTCTAAATTTTCACTAAATGCGATGTTCATTTATATTTTATTCCCGATTGGTGACGTACAGATTTAGTCTTCACTCTGCCTCTGGTCTAAGAACATCAAGGAACCTTCACTCTGCCTCTGGTCTAAGAACATCGAGGAACCTTCACTCTGGCTCTGGTCTGAGAACATCGAGGAACCTTCACTCTGCCTCTGGTCTGAGAACATCGAGGAACCTTCACTCTGCCTCTGGTCTGAGAACATCAAGGAACCTTCACTCTGCCTCTGGTCTAAGAACATCAAGGAACCTTCACTCTGCCTCAGGTCTAAGAACATCAAGGAACCTTCACTCTGCCTCTGGTCTAAGAACATCAAGGAACCTTCACTCTGCCTCTGGTCTAAGAACATCAAGGAACCTTCACTCTGGCTCTGGTCTGAGAACATCGAGGAACCTTCACTCTGCCTCTGGTCTGAGAACATCAAGGAACCTTCACTCTGCCTCTGGTCTAAGAACATCAAGGAACCTTCACTCTGCCTCAGGTCTAAGAACATCAAGGAACCTTCACTCTGCCTCAGGTCTAAGAACATCAAGGAACCTTCACTCTGCCTCTGGTCTAAGAACATCAAGGAACCTTCACTCTGCCTCAGGTCTAAGAACATCAAGGAACCTTCACTCTGCCTCTGGTCTGAGAACATCGAGGAACCTTCACTCTGCCTCTGGTCTAAGAACATCGAGGAACCTTCACCAGTTAATCTTGGTCTTTGTCTGATTCTGGTTCGCTGATTTGTGGCTCCTCTGTGCTCTGCCTCCTGTCCCTAGAGCCTGCTGCTGGCCTGCTCCTAGAGCCTGCTGCTGGCCTGTCCCTAGAGCCTGCTGCTGGCCTGCTCCTAGAGCCTGCTGCTGGCCTGTCCCTAGAGCCTGCTGCTGGCCTGCTCCTAGAGCCTGCTGCTGGCCTGTCCCTAGAGCCTGCTGCTGGCCTGCTCCTAGAGCCTGCTGCTGGCCTGTCCCTAGAGCCTGCTGCTGGCCTGCTCCTAGAGCCTGCTGCTGGCCTGCTCCTAGAGTCTGCTGCTGGCCTGCTCCTAGAGCCTGCTGCTGGCCTGCTCCTAGAGCCTGCTGCTGGCCTGCTCCTAGAGTCTGCTGCTGGCCTGCTCCTAGAGTCTGCTGCTGGCCTGCTCCTAGAGTCTGCTGCTGGCCTGCTCCTAGAGTCTGCTGCTGGCCTGCTCCTATAGCCTGCTGCTGGTCTGCTAAACAGCCTGGAATCCTGCTCTTCTCCTCCAATTTTATAAGTAGGAGACATCTGGATGTGGGTTTTACTTAGTTTCATCCAGCATCCTGCCTCTCCTGTGGGTCCAGCATCCTGCCTCTCCTGTGGGTCCAGCATCCTGCCTCTCCTGTGGGTCCAGCATCCTGCCTCTCCTGTGGGTCCAGCATCCTGCCTCTCCTGTGGGTCCAGCATCCTGCCTCTCCTGTGGGTCCAGCATCCTGCCTCTCCTGTGGGTCCAGCATCCTGCCTCTCCTGTGGGTCCAGCATCCTGCCTCTCCTGTGGGTCCAGCATCTTGCCTCTCCTGTGGGTCCAGCATCCTGCCTCTCCTGTGGGTCCAGCATCCTGCCTCTCCTGTGGGTCCAGCATCCTGCCTCTCCTGTGGGTCCAGCATCCTGCCTCTCCTGTGGGTCCAGCATCTTGCCTCTCCTGTGGGTCCAGCATCCTGCCTCTCCTGTGGGTCCAGCATCTTGCCTCTCCTGTGGGTCCAGCATCCTGCCTCTCCTGTGGGTCCAGCATCCTGCCTCTCCTGTGGGTCCAGCATCTTGCCTCTCCTGTGGGTCCAGCATCCTGCCTCTCCTGTGGGTCCAGCATCTTGCCTCTCCTGTGGGTCCAGCATCCTGCCTCTCCTGTGGGTCCAGCATCTTGCCTCTCCTGTGGGCTCATCTGGTTGAATTTGGGGTGATTTAGCTACGGTTGTTATACGTCTGGCTTCTCAACAGTGTGTCGAGCCTATTGGGCTCATAGCGTCTATAGTTAAAGGTGTGAATGGAGGGTGCGTCTTTTGCTTGAAGCTGTGTGTGAAGTCTGGTTCCTACACTTGAAGCTGTGTGTGGAGTCTACTTCCTGCACTTGAAGCTGTGTGTGGAGTCTGCTTCCTGCACTTGAAGCTGTGTGTGGAGTCTGCTTCCTGCACTTGAAGCTGTGTGTGGAGTCTGCTTCCTGCACTTGAAGCTGTGTGTGGAGTCTGCCTCCACCACTTGAAGCTGTGTATGGAGTCTGCCTCCACCACTTGAAGCTGTGTGTGGAGTCTCCTTCCTGCACTTGAAGCTGTGTGTGGAGTCTGCCTCCACCACTTGAAGCTGTGTGTGGAGTCTGCCTCCACCACCCCCTCCCCATCCAGCCCGTTGGCGCCGTGAGGGGGCTTGGTGGTCAGCTGCCAGAGTGTGATGCTCCATGGGACAGTCGTCTGCCCTTTTGTGGCCTTATGCTCCTGCTGCTGTCTTCTCCAATTGTGCCGGATCGCTTTTCCTTTTCCTTATGTTTCGTTTTTCTCCCCCCTCTTCTCCTATCTGCTTGTCGTTTCCTGTCGACCTTTTGCTTGATTTGGTTATTCTTTTGGACTTCTTCTATTTTGACGCCCGGGTGCTTGGGGAGGCATACTCTTGCACCCATAGAACTGTAGTACTCGACGTCGAGAGCGACGGGAACCTTTTATTGTCAATCCTCCTTTCGTCACTGAACCCGATCTCGACGGACTGACGGTTTTGAAGGTGGCGTTCGTGGGCAGTATACTCACGACGCACCCCTGGGGGGCCCCGGCAAGATCGACGATAGCTTCTTGTTGGGTGTCCTGCCTCTAATTGTGGCTCCATGGTGGGTGTGGGGGCACATTCGTGAATGAATGTTTTTCTTTTCGTACCTATGTCCAATAATGTTTCTCTTTTACCTTCTCAGACTCGTGGGGTGGGCGACCAAGCCCCCGAGTCGGACCGTGTTAGAAGACCGGGCTCTGTAGCCCCAGCTGCATTGGGCCCCGACCTTGCTCCTCCTTTGACCTTTCTGACTTCTCCCCTTGGCTCCCCTCCCTCCTCTGTGGTTGGGTCGAGCCCCCAGTGGTGACCTCCCCGTCCCCTGGCACGGCTCAGTCTTCAGTTGAGACTACTGTGCCTTTTAACCCCTCTCTCTCTCTCTCTGGGGGTTCTCAACGCCGTCCTCGATACAGCCGCACTCGCTCGATTCCTTCCAGTACTGCTGCGTATCAAGCCTTGTTTGGTCCCGCTTCGTGGGCCAAATACTTTGATCTCCTCCCTCTTGATTCTGCGCCTCCTGACGATTTCTCCCTTCATAGGCACCTTGTTGATTCCGTAGATGCCTCTGTTACTTTCCACCCCACCCGTCTCGGTACACCTGTCGTTGTTGCTCCTTCTCAGGATGCGGCCTCCCGCTTGGCCCCCTTGTCCTGCCTCGGCGAGACCCCTGTCCGAGTCTCCAAGAACGCTCGGTTGAATACCAGTGTTGGCACTATTCTCCTCCTACCCCATGTTTGGAATCTCCAAGACTGCCACGAAGATATTCGTCATATCCTCGATGCCCAGGGCCATTCTGTCCTCCAGGTGGACTCGTTAACTCGTCCCCCTCGTGGTAGTCGCCGTCAACCCCTCCGGGTTGTGAAGATTACCTTTGATGGTAGGACCCTTCTGTCCTCTCTCATTCTTGCTGGTGCCAGGTGCTCTGTCCAGGAGTACATTCCCTCCCCTCGGCTCTGTAATAAATGCTGGAGGTTTGGGCATGGTGCCCTCCGCTGCTCTGGAACTGTCTCTCTGTCCTTTGTGTGGGGGCGAAGGTCACTCTAAGTCGGAGTGTACTTCTCCCCAGGCTCGTTGCCTCAACTGTTGTGAGGCCCATCCTGCCTTCTCCCGTGCATGTATACATTACAAGCTTGAGGCAGTCGTCCTCAACACGAAGCACCGGGAGCGTTTATCTTTTCCTGAGGCGAGGTGCCAGGTTCGCCGGCTCCCGCCTTATGCTAACGTCTCTTATGCTCGCGTGTTGCGCTCTTCCTCTCCTCGTCCTTCCCGCCTTCCTCAGACTCACTACCGTTTCCGGGCCTTGGACCCTGATACACCCGCCGCCCCCGTCTCTGTTCCTTTGAGTTCTGTCCCGAAGGGTCCCCCTCCTGGTCCTATGTCTGGGGTTTCCCCTTCTTTCTGCCTGGTCTGTCATGTCTCCTGTGTCTTCTTCCTTGTCTCCCTCCGTTCCTCCTTCCTGTCCTTCTCCTACGTCTATTGGCTCTCCACGCCGCCTGTCAGTACGGGCTGATGTCCATCGCTCTCCCAACGCCCGTCGTGTATGCTCTCGTTCAGCTTCTGTTGAGACACTGGAATCCATTGCCCAGTACGTAGTTGCTGGGACACTTGTCTCTTTGAGTCAGAAGCCTAAGCCTGGCTCCTCTCCTTTCTCCTCCTCGGTGGGTAAAAAGGCTTTGCTTTCTTCCTCGTTCCCTTACTTTTGACTCTCTCCGTCCCCTTCCGTTTCGGTGGTTGCGCCCCCTGTTCCTGCTATGGAGGTCTCTTTGGCCCCCGCTTCCCTCTCGGTTGGTGCCCTTGCTGAGGTGCATCCCCTGGTTTCTGCCCCTCCTGCTGCTGTCCTTGACCCTCGTTTATCCCCTTCTCTTCCTCCTCCGGACCCTCCTTGTTCGCCCCTGGTCGGTCCTCTAGCCACCTACCCTCCTTCTTTACTCAGTTTACCCATGCCCGCTAACCCTGACTTCGCTGACCCTGGCTCTGTTCTCTATTCGCTTTTAATTCTTCGTTGTTCTCTGTTGCTGTCCTTCCTCTTCTCGTCGATGTCTATTCTTCAATGGAACGTTCGTGGTTTTTACGCCAATTTCCTTGAACTCCAGCTTCTGATTTCGCGGTTTTCGCCCCTTGTGTCTGTCTCCAGGAGCCGATGCTTGGTGCTCGTCCTGGTTGCTTTCGTGGCTATTCCTTTCTCTCCCCCCCCCCCCCCCCCAGCTGTTGCTGTGGCTCCTAACTCTTCTGCTCTCTAGATTTGCTCTGATGTTCCCTTTGTCCCCTTACTTTTTCCTCTCCATTGTTCTGCTACTCGTATCTTTGAGAAAATGGTACACCATTTGTTCCATTTATCTCCCCCCCCCCCCCCGAATGTCCCACTTTCTCTTCCTGATCTGAAACACCTACTGGACTCCTTGCCGGAGCCGGTGCTCCTGCTGGGTGATTTCAATTGTCGTCATTCCCTTTGGGGTGATGTTCTGACGAACACCCGGGGTCGCCTTCTTGAGCCGTTTATCCTCTCTTCTTCCCTGTCTCTTCTGAATTCTGGTGAGCCCACGCATTTGGACTCTCGGACTCGCACCCTTTCATGTCTTGATCTTTCTCTTTGCTCGTCGTCTCTTTACTTAGATTTCACGTGGCAGGTTCTTGATGACCTCCATGGCAGTGACCATTTCCCCATCCTTGTTACCTTTTTCTCTTTTCACCCTCCCCTCTCCTTCCCTAGGTGGCAGTTTGCTAAGGCAGACTGGAACCTATTTACCCTCAGTGCTGCTCTCTCTGACCTCTCCCTTCTGCCTCTCCCTCGCTCTCTCCTCCTTTTTCATGACACCGTCTTCGACGCTGCCCTCCCCTCTATTCCTTGCTCTTCCTCTCGGGGACTACGGAAGTGCGTTCCCTGGTGGAATACAGACTGTGCTCGGGCTGTCCGCTGTAAGCATGCAGTCTGGAAGAGACACCGCCGCCGGCAGACAGCCGATTCTTTTATTTTATTTCGGAAGGCGAGTGAGATGGCCCGTAGGGCCATCCGTACGGCTAAACGTGAATGTTGGGCGTCTTATGTCTCAACCATTATTTCCGAAAATTCTCTGCCGCAGATCTGGAAGCGTGTTCGCAAGATAGCGGGAAAGTTCGTTCCCAATGTCCCACCGATCCTTCACCTCCGTGGTACTCTTGTGGCGGACCCGTTGCAGGTCGCTACCGAACTGGGTTCCCACTTTTCTTCTGTTAACTCTGGTTTTCATCTTCCCCAATCTTTCCTTCTTCGTAAACCTGTCCTTGAATCTTGTCCTTTGGATTTCTGTACTCATCTTCGCCTTCCCTATAACGATCCCTTCTCTCTCTCTGAACTTCGGTCTGCCCTGGCCCTCTGCGGTTCTACGGCGGCGGGCTTCGATGGCATTCATTATGAGATGCTTCGCCATCTCCCTCCATGCACGTCTCAGTATTTACTGAGTGTATAATCGGATCTGGGAGTCGTCGTCAGTCCCTGAGGACTGGCTCGATGCCGTTGTCTTCCCTGTTCGCAAACCGGGGTCTCTGGGAACATCCCCTAAGGACTTTCACCCTCTTGTCCTCACAAGTTGTGTCTGCAAACTCTTTGAACGTATGGTTAACGTTTGTCTAATGTGGTTCTTAGAACACCATCACCACCTCTCCCCTTCTCAATTTGGTTTCCACAAGTGCCACAGCACAACAGATGTCCTGGTGAACTTGGAGGTCTATATTCGTACTGCTTTTGCTGCGAGGACCTCCGTTGTTGCCGTCCTTTTTGACCTGGAAAAGACTTACGACACCACTTGGCGATATCATATTCTATCCCAACTCCATTCTTTTGGCCTTCGTGGTCATCTCCCTCTTTTTCTCCGCAGCTTCCTCTCTCGTCGTTCCTTTCGGGTGAGGCTTGGTACCGCTCTTTCTGGCTCTTTTCAGCAATACGAAGGTGTGCCCCAGGGTAGTGTTCTGAGCACTACTCTTTTTTTCTAGTTGCCCTCAATGGTCTTCTTTCCTCTCTTCCTTCAGGCGTCTTCTCCGCTCTTTATGTCGATGATCTAACCCTTTGCTGTCAGGGTGATGATTCGCCTCTCCTTCAACGCCGGCTTCAACTTGCGATTGATGCCGTGTCGTCTTGGGCCACCGGTCATGGCTTCAGATTCTCTACGTCTAAGATTTGTGCTATGACTTTTACTTGGAAGCATGTCGTTCTTCGTCCTTCTTTGTTGCTTTATGGTCACCCCCTTGTGTACAGGGATTACGCTAAGCTTTTGGGGTTGATTTTTGACACTCGTTTGTCTTGGTCGCCCCATATCTCTTACCTTCGTGTTGAATGCTCTAAGGCCCTTACCCTCCTTCGGGTATTGTCCCATACTTCTTGGGGAGCGGCTAGGCATGCACTCTACTTGCTTTACATTCCTCTCTCGTCCTGTCTAAGCTCGATTATGGTTGCCCTGCTTACTCGTCTGCTTCTCCTTCTACTCTTCGCCGTCTTGATGCTTTGCACCATACTGGGTTGCGCCTCAGTTCCGGTGCCTTTCGTTCGACTCCCATCCTTAGCTTGTATGTTGACACTGGCTTCCTGTCTCTCCAGGACCGCCGTGATCGCTACTGTCTTCGCTATCTTGTGCGGTCCTTGCAACATCCTTCCTCTCGCCTCTGTCGTGCTCTAACTTTTGTTCCTCTTCACCACCTCCCTCTTTCTGTCTGGTTATCTCGCTTACTCTTTCTCTTTCAGTTCGTATTTCTAATATTTCTACTCGTGTTGTTCCTTCTTTGCCCCCATGGAGAGTCCCCCTTCCGCAGTTTTGTACATCCTTAACCCGCATCACTAAAGCTTTTACTCCTACGGTTCTAAAACGCCATTTCCTTGAGCACTTTTTTTCTCACTCCCACTCCGTTTCCGTCTTCACCGATGGGTCTAAGTCTGCGGACGGTGTTGGCTACTCTGTTGTTTTTTCCTGATTGCACTAATATGTGTCGCTTACCTCCGGAAGCTAGCATCTTCATAGTGAAACTTTATGCTATTCTCTATGCTCTTCGTCTCCTGCTTTCTCGTTGTCAATCTTCCTTTGTAGTTGTTGTTGACTCTCGTAGTGTCCTCATGGCTCTTGGGTCCTTTAATCCAGTTCATCCAGTGGTTGTCGAGATCCAGCATTGGCTGTTTCTTGTTCACAGTAAATTTAAGTCGGTTGAGTTTTGTTGGGATCCCAGCCATATTGGTGTCTCTTTAAATGAGCATGCAGACGCCGCCGCTAGGGAAGCTGTTCGCTCTTGTCCCATCTCTCGTAAAGGTATTCCTTATTCCGACTTTTACCCAGTTATCCATTCCTCCATTCTTACCCGTTGGCAGGCTTGTTGGTCGTCTGTTACTGGTAACAAACTACGTACTCTTAAGAGTTGTGTGTCTTCGTGGCCGTCCTCCTACCACCGTAACCGGCGATGGGAAACGGCTCTGGCGAGGTTGCGTATTGGCCATACTCGCTTAACTCATGGTCACTTGATGGAACGCCGCCCTGCTCCTTATTGTCTTAATTGCATTGTCCCTCTTACGGTCGTGCATATCCTTGTTGAATGTCCTGACTTCCGGGACGAGCGTGTGTCTTGTTTTCCGACCATTCCCCGCGGTCACTTGTCCCTCGATAGTAATATTCTTGGTGACTCGGATACTTTTGATAACGTTCGCCTTATGCAATTCTGTTCTCATATTGGCATCCTTGGTGATATTTAGCGCCCTCTGATTATCCCACACATTTGATGGTGCTACATAGCCTTCCCGGTTTGGTGCCTTCTTTTGATAATTACTTACTTACTGCCTCCACCACTTAAAGCTGTGTATGGAGTCTGCCTCCACCACTTAAAGCTGTGTATGGAGTCTGCCTCCACCACTTGAAGCTGTGTATGGAGTCTGCCTCCACCACTTGAAGCTGTGTAATTGAGTCTGCCTCCACCACTTGAAGCTGTGTATGGAGTCTGCCTCCGCCACTTGAAGCTGTGGAGCACACTGTTGCACTCAAGGGTAGATTCCTTAGCTTAGTGCACTTGCAGATGTTCTGCAATGTGCCAGTTAAAGCTGTGGGAAACGGAGAGATCATTCTTACACAGTTGGGTTTTTCCTTGGATAAACTAAGTGAAGAATTGCTAGTGAAAGGACAATCAATGGAATAATATTTGGTGATTTCTTTAGTTTTGAGGGATGCTGGTTGCCCAGTGAGTATTTTATCATGTCTGTCTGTTAAAGTTAGCGCTGTATATTATACTTTACAAGGAATACTTTCTTAATGGCACTGGTGTATTATTAAGTTCCTTCTCACTATCCCATTTTTTGTATATTGGTTCCACATTTGCCTTCTTTCAGGAGAGGTGTTCTGCGGGTCTGAGGAGGATCCTTTAACGTCCATTAATATTCTGTGTCTAGTCCAATAGCTTCAGTTTTATCTGGTGATGATAGTTCTCTGTTGACCAATCCACACACTAGAATATGAAGGGACGACGACGTTTCGGTCCGTCCTGGACCATTTTCAAGTCGATTTTCCAGGAGAATGGTCCAGGACGGACCGAAACGTCGTCGTCCCTTCACTTTCTAGTGTGTGGTCTGGTCAACATACTTCAGCCACGTTATTGTGACTCCTCGCCTGCACATGATAGTTGTCTGTTTCTTTGCTTTCTTTGCTGGTACCTCACTAGCTGTCCGTCCCTGATCTAGGGTTACCTCCTCTCCTAGTACTATGAGCTGTTCTGATACAGTCGTGAACACATCATGCAAACTGGCATTTAGTTCCTTGTAAATTTCCTTGTCATATTTGGTTGTCAGTTGTCGGTCCGCGGTTGTTCAACATCCTTCCAGCGAGCATAAGAAATATTGCCGGAACAACCGTGGACATCTTCAAGAGGAAACTAGATTGTTCCTCCAAGGAGTGACGGACCAACCGGGCTGTGGTGGGAATGTGGGCCTGTGTGCCGCTCCAAGCAACAGCCTGGTGTTGCTTGGATCTCAATAAGAAAATCCACTACGATTGTGATGTGGGCGCGAACCTGCGACCCCGGCATTGCCAGGTCGCATATTCTACCATTAGAGTTTTTCTTATTTCGTATTCGTTCTTAGCTCTGTGATAACTGGTTGTGGTTCTCTTCTGTCCTCTGAACTTTCCCACTCCCTCCTTTTTTAGGGGGGGGGGGCATCTTGGTATTTATTGAATCATAGGGGCGTCAGGGGGCGCCAGCTGTCAGGGGCGCCTCACAGCTGGGTGGACAGCGCTTCGGATTCGTACTCCTGAGGTTCCGGGTTCGATCCCCGGTGGAGGCGGAGACAAATGGGCAAAATGTTTCTTTCACCCTGATGCCCCTGTTACCTAGCAGTAAATAGGTACCTGGGAGTCAGACAGCTGCTACGGGCTGCTTCCGGGGGGGGGGGGTGGGAGGACTGGTCGAGGAGCGGGCCGCGGGGATACTAAGCCCCGAAATCATCTCAAGATAACCTCAAGATAGGTTCCTATAATCCCTTAAACCTTCATCCCTTACTGTTGATATGTATCTCTCAGGCTTTGTGTATCTTCGTTTGAGTTGATCTATCGTTTCCTGGACTGTTTTCCGTCCAAGTTCTACCTCCTGATACACATTTCAAGGTACTCTCATGTAATCTTCTTTTTCTGTAGTCTGTTGACCAGACCACACACTAGAAGGTGAAGGGACGACGACGTTTCGGTCCGTCCTGGACCATTCTCAAGTCGATTGTGGCATTCTGTAGCCACAATCGACTACGTTTTGTAGCGTTTCTGTAGTCTATTCTCCTTTCCTCGATCCCTTGCCCTATGGGCCAGCCATATAGTCAAAGACCGCGACAAAATGGTCACTGGCTCCTTGGGGAATTCTATGCTCCAAGTTCACGATGTGTTCTTGATTATAAGAAGAGGGACCAGATTGACGAAGCAGTTACGCAAGCACTTACGAGCCTGTATATCTTTTCTCAATCTTTGGCGGCTTTGTTTACAATTATTAAACAGTTAATGAGCTCCGAAGCACCAGGAGGCTGTTTATAACAATAACAACAGTTGATTGGCAAGTTTTCATGCTTGTAAACTGTTTAATAAATCTAAGCAAAGCCGTCAAAAATTGAGGAAAGATGTACACGTTCGTAAGTACTTGCGTAATTGCTTCGTGAATCTGGGCCCAGGTCCAATAGGCTAGGTATATATTCTCTCCTTTCTCACGAGACATCCTTTACTTGCTGTATTACGAAGTTCCTTTCCATAACTTTCCCTAATTTTGCACCTCACTTTTCTTCCGCGCCATGAGAAAAGTTTTCTCAATTTCCCAATCTATCTCTCTGGACTTTAGATCCCCCATGATTAGAAGTTTTGATCTCATTCTGTTTTTTTGCGGTTGTTGCTCTATATATTTCGTCTGTGCTTGCTTTGTGTGAGTTGCAAGGACGTTGTAGTTCAGTCTGAGATGAGAATTAGTTGCTGGGGATGTAGTTGTGCGTAGTTACTGGAGTTATTAGTGGTGTGTTGTGGCATAGTGGACGGTAGGTGTGTTGTGGTTGGAGTTATGTTGTGGAATGATAAGCTGCTTTTGGTGAGACGGGAGTGAGCGTTGTGCTGGAGGAAAGAGAGATGGGTTGTGATGGTTGTGGTGGAGAGGGAGAGAGGGAGAGAGAGAGGGAGAGCAGTATTGATCAGGGAGGAGACGTAGAGGGCGCGGTAGCCAGCCAGGAGCCACGAGTGGTAATGACGGTGGTGGTGGTCCGGGACCCCCGAGGGCGGTCCTCTGACACGCCCTTAACCGCTCACCACACCATCCGTGTCCTCACCCACCCACTCAACACGTCATCCGTGTCCTCACCCACCCACTCAACACGTCATCCGTGTCCTCATCCACCCACTCAACACGTCATCCGTGTCCTCACCCACCCACTCAACACGTCATCCGTGTCCTCATCCACCCACTCAACACGTCATCCGTGTCCTCATCCACCCACTCACCACACCATCCGTGTCCTCATCCATCCACTCACTACACTATCCATGTCCTCATCCACCCACTCAACACGTCATCCACCTCTGCACCCATCCCTAACCCACTAAGCCGCAAGACAAAGGCAGATATCATCATGGGTGCTAAAGGAAGCGACTGAAGAACTGTGTCAACCTCTTTGCGACTGAGTCCGCAATTTGAAAACAGAGTTTTCAGACTTTTAGAAAATGGGTAATATGATGTCTATAAGGTGCCTATATACGCTAAAGAAGGCAAGATCTGCTGAACTGCAGACCAATATTGCTACCACAAATGTTCTGTGAGTACTAGAGGCTAACGTGAAGCAGCTTCGTAAGACATTTAGAACACACAGACATTGCTTCTAAACACGAAAACATTCAACGAAGGAAAAGTCGGTTAAGACGCGTCTGGGATCCTTTCGGACGTAGGTTCAAACCCCTCATCATGACCCTTGTGGATTTGTTCAAGGAAAATCCTTCTTTGGAAAATCATTAGGACTTTAAAACAAGAGGGCTTATTGGGAAGGGAAAGCTGCATATTTCTCGATTGCCAGAAAGTAGTCGATAATGTCCAAGAAAGCTAAGATGGTGGTGTGTCAGGATGAAACCTAAAGTGGAAAAAGGAATACCATTCAGAAAGGAAACAAAGGATACAGTGAGAGGAGGATATATTAGAGTGGAGAGCGGTAAGGAGGGTTGATCCGCAAGGGTTGGTACTCTGGCAAATCCTGTCTTTGCTATATGTTTGTAGAGAATGATATTAGAAGAATCAGAACATCATAATACTGCAGACCTTAGCAAGGGAATCTTACCACACTCCAAAAGTGGTCGAAGAAATGGCTACTTGATTTTAACCCAGCCAACTGCAACATTATAGGAACTGGAGTGAAAAGATTAATACAGCAATATTGACAGAAGTGGAGACAGTTTCCTGCATCATAAAAGACCTGGAGGGAAGGGGGGTTACCTTGAGATGATTTCGGGGCTTAGCGTCCCTGCGGCCCGGTCCTCAACAGACCTCTTCGACCCTGGTCCTCTTTTTATTTATTTATTTATTTATTTATTTTTTTTTTTTTTTTTTTTTTTTTTGGCAGGAATATTCTCAAGCCTCTGGCTGGCCCACTAAGTGTTGCTTGTTTCTGTTTTACTTGGGCGGAGTATGAGTATTTATGACTCGTATGGTCACTTCAGTAAGATTTTGCCATATGTGTTTAACAACTTCTTTTGCTCTGTTGAATCTAAGATGAAATCTTATTGGGTTTGTAACTGTGTACTGTGTTAGACAATGTTCCAGTGGTTTGTTGTGGTTGTAACTGTGCACTGTGTTAGATAATGTTCTAGTGGTCTGTTGTGGTTGTAACTGTGCAGTGTTAGACAATGTTCCAGTGGTTTGTTGTGGTTGTAACTGTGCAGTGTTAGACAATGTTCCAGTGGTTTGTTGTGGTTGTAACTGTGTACTGTGTTAGATAATGTTCCAGTGGTTTGTTGTGGTTGTAACTGTGCACTGTGTTAGATAATGTTCTAGTGGTCTGTTGTGGTTGTAACTGTGCACTATGTTAGATAATGTTCCAATGGTCTGTTGTGGTTGTAACTGTGCACTATGTTAGATAATGTTCTAATGGTCTGTTGTGGTTGTAACTGTGCACTGTGTTAGATTTTGTTCCAGTGGTCTGTTGTGGTTGTAACTGTGCACTGTGTTAGATAATGTTCCAGTGGTCTGTTGTGGTTATAACTGTGCACTGTGTTAGATAATGTTCCAGTGGTCTGTTGGGTCTTTCTCCACAGTGCTGACATTTCCTCTCATCTTCTGGAACCTGTAAGCCTATTTCTCATGCACATGGATATTGTTATGATCTCAGGCTGCAGGAGAAACGAGTCTGCCCCTGAGAGTTATTCTGTCAGACCTGACCTAACTAAGAGGTCAAAGAAATATAAACCTAGAAATGTATATAGTAAACACTCGATTGAATTTGATGAGTAGTTTAAAGGTATGGGCAGTAAGTAAGAATACAAATAAATGACTTGACATAAGATGTGGAGAATTTGCTAGAGGTGTGAGGCTCACTTCAGAGGACTTCGACCTCACTTGAGCTGAAGAAATCATGAGGGCAGGTCGCGCTCCGTTGAGCCCCTAGTGAAGAAGAACCCCTGTTTGATATACCTTCAAGAAGAAGGACGTGGACGGACTTTTCGACTGTAGAATAAGTCTGTGGACGTGTCAGCTCAAGTCATGGACTGCAGGGAGAGTGTGGCGCAGTCTCTAAAGCAGTTTTGTGGGCAGCTTAGAGCGCCCTGGCGCCCCTGGCTTTTGTGGGAAGCCCATTTTAACCAGTTAACAGTGATTGTCTGTTGTTGGTCATGTACCCAGCGACCGTAGCAGATGTTTATAGATGTGTTAGAAATATTTTGTTAAGGCAGAAAGCCTAAATAAGGGAATTAAGACGAGGGAGCCAGCTGGAGGGACGAGCGGCGCATCCTTCCTTGCCGAGCTCCTGAGGGCAACTGACAGGGCCAGCCTCAAGAGCGAGGAGCCCGGCCGGACGGAGGATGGACCAGCCCAAACGTAGGGGAGTCCCCTCAGAGCATGTGGGAAGCAGAGAGATGTCGGATGAAGACATTTATTGTATATGAGTTTATTTTAGTTATATGTTTGTAAGGAAACATTTTTATTAGCGTATCAATGGGTTGAAGGTTTGTCTGGGGGAAGGAGTTGCTGAGAACTTCGAGCCAGTAGAGGAGGAGTCAGTGGATGGAACTCCAAGGCTATTGAAGAAATAATGAGCTCTGTGGAAGAGCAGCCCCACGGGAAGGAGTTGGACATCAAGTTGTGAGAGGAAAAGCAGTGGAGTTGAGTTTCACGTGCCTCTGTGGTACCAGTGGTGAAGCACCAATGCTGTTTAAGGAAGACTTCATGGTGTAGCATCCAAAAGAGCTGTGGAAGACCCTGGTGGACAATTCTGTGAGATCCTGAAGTGTTCAGGGTAGTGAACCTCTGGATGCAGAGAGGAGATTGATTACTTATAGAGGGTTGATGGAGTGTTTGAGTGTCATTAGCGTGCATGACGCAGTGGGAGGTGAGTGATTGGACGTTAGTATCAAGGAATATTTATACTGATGTTTATGTTGTTGCAGCCATAGGATGGATTCCTTGTATATATTTATTTATATATGTATTCTAGGACTGATAGTGCCGTATCATATTACAAAATTTAACCCACTTGGTGAGGTTGGTAGCATAAGTGGCGAGCCAGGAGTTGGGCTACCACTTGATATAAGCCACTGGTAGAGTCCTGATGGTATTGGGTTGCAACCTGACTATAATATTATAGAGTGTTAGAGTCATATTATTATTCTTGTATATGTGTCATACATGTTCATTGTCTAAGTAAATGTATATAAATTTGCTGATGTTTGCCCTTGTCCTAGTGAGGCTTCCCAGAAAGTAGAAAATAAAGAGAGAGAACCACAGCCGTGGACAGGGTGGTATAGTGTTACAATTCAAGAAAGGGGGGATTGAGGAGGTCATACCAAATAAGGAGAGAGTGGGGAGTCACAGCGGCTCGAATAGGGTGTGTGCACATGACAACGAGATCAGTGTTGGAGCCGCACCCCTTAATGTGTGATGTTGAGCCCCTCTCCGAGAGCAGGAAGCGTACAGGGTGATCTCCTGATTAAAGTATAAGCACTCTACGGGTTTTGGCTGGTTGTATGGTAGGGATGTACTCACTCGACCTACAACAACACGAACATAATAGTATCCAAGCCTGAGGCGATGTATGTGTACTTCTGTTGTTCTACTGTTCCCTTTCATCAAATTAAGTGGTTCGTAGTTGGTTGTACCAACCCGCAGATCCTAATGTTGCAACTGCTGTGTTGTGGTCATTATATGTCTTCTGCATTGCTCTGTTTTTATTTACTTTCTTATTCTGTGATAGACTCTTTGGCATGTCAACGTCTACATTTCTTCTCTTAGTTGCAAGTGTTGCAGCTTCGTCTGCAATGTCATATCTTATTATTCCCACACCCCGGTCCTCGACCAGGGAGGGAATTATCAGGGGAAAGTGCCAAGCCGTTACGACTATATAGCACTGGGAAGGGGTCAGGATACGATCAGAGGGCACTGGGAAGGGGTCAGGATACGATCAGAGGGCACTGGGAAGGGGTCAGGATACGATCAGAGGGCACTGGGAAGGGGTCAGGATACGATCAGAGGGCACTGGGAAGGGGTCAGGATACGATCAGAGGGCACTGGGAAGGGGTCAGGATACGATCAGAGGGCACTGGGAAGGGGTCAGGATACGATCAGAGGGCACTGGGAAGGGGTCAGGATACGATCAGAGGGCACTGGGAAGGGGTCAGGATACGATCAGAGGGCACTGGGAAGGGGTCAGGATACGATCAGAGGGCACTGGGAAGGGGTCAGGATACGATCAGAGGGCACTGGGAAGGGGTCAGGATACGATCAGAGGGCACTGGGAAGGGGTCAGGATACGATCAGAGGGCACTGGGAAGGGGTCAGGATACGATCAGAGGGCACTGGGAAGGGGTCAGGATACGATCAGAGGGCACTGGGAAGGGGTCAGGATACGATCAGAGGGCACTGGGAAGGGGTCAGGATACGATCAGAGGGCACTGGGAAGGGGTCAGGATACGATCAGAGGGCACTGGGAAGGGGTCAGGATACGATCAGAGGGCACTGGGAAGGGGTCAGGATACGATCAGAGGGCACTGGGAAGGGGTCAGGATACGATCAGAGGGCACTGGGAAGGGATCAGGATACGATCAGAGGGCACTGGGAAGGGGTCAGGATACGATCAGAGGGCACTGGGAAGGGGTCAGGATACGATCAGAGGGCACTGGGAAGGGGTCAGGATACGATCAGAGGGCACTGGGAAGGGGTCAGGATACGATCAGAGGGCACTGGGAAGGGGTCAGGATACGATCAGAGGGCACTGGGAAGGGGTCAGGATACGATCAGAGGGCACTGGGAAGGGGTCAGGATACGATCAGAGGGCACTGGGAAGGGGTCAGGATACGATCAGAGGGCACTGGGAAGGGGTCAGGATACGATCAGAGGGCACTGGGAAGGGGTCAGGATACGATCAGAGGGCACTGGGAAGGGGTCAGGATACGATCAGAGGGCACTGGGAAGGGGTCAGGATACGATCAGAGGGCACTGGGAAGGGGTCAGGATACGATCAGAGGGCACTGGGAAGGGATCAGGAATATAAGAGTAATAAAAATAAAAAAAACAAACATTTGGTGCTGGGTGGTGTTGTTCAACCACTTTAAGCACATCTAGGTGAGTACAGTTGACGCAGGCGCATCTGGGAACATTCCGTGCGTAGGTTCGAACCCTCATCACGCCCCTTGTGGATTTGTTCATTTGATATATCACGTTATTGAGATTTCTGTGTGTATCTCAGCCCAGTTGTCTTACCTATGTCGACTGATCTCAGGTGGTAGAAGTCTTCGTGTTTAAGAATCTTTGCTGACAACTTGGAACAAGCTGTTGGAGGTTGTTGCTCTGGATCAAACAACTTCATTTTACTAGCAAAATGATCTGTCTATGAGGCTTTTCGTAACTGCTGGCTGCCACAGTCACAGCTTCCTTGTTTCAAGGTGGGATTGTCTCCTCGCATAAATCCTTCTGCCGGTTCTTAACCATTGTCCACTAGACTTTGGATCCAATTTCTTATAATGCAAGTGTTTTTCTCGTTTCTGATTCCTGTTAAATGATAGCCCATTTCTGAACATTTTTCATTTGACGGCAAATTCCTTCAGTGTCACTGTTGTGAGCAGAAGAATAAATTGTATATGTCCTCCAGCATTTTTTTTTATTTTTTGGAGGGGCCTCGGCAGCCATTTGTCAACGATAACCAGACTGCCCGATCAGGTCTTGTCACCTACTGCTGGAGATACGGCACAAGGTTTGCTTGGACAGCTTGACAGTTTGCTTGAACAGCATTTGCTTGGCTGTTAGCCTCACCCACCTTGGAGGAAAATATTCTATCAGATGAATAGAGACAGACAGAGTAAATAGGACAGACACTGTAACAGACAGGGAGGGACGAAGCATATCCCCAGTCCTCGCATTTTTTACGAGCAGAGCCAGGGAGGTAATCCTCTTAGTGATGGCCGTGAGCCTGCATGGGGCGGGCAGGGGCTCTCACTGGCTCTGCTGACCCCCACCACCCACTCCCATAACCAGCAGACCCATGGTAGGCCAGCCAGTAGAACGCCTGCTTCCCACCGCCATGGCAGCAGACCTGCTGCTGCTGGTGTGTAATCACCTGGACACCTAACCCTTCCCACCTCCTCCAGCAGGCAATGGAGGAGGAGTCAATAGCATGCCAGCCCCTCCCCCCCCCCCGGGTCTGGGAGGGGCGGCTATTAAAGTGATTCCCCCCCCCGTCCCCCCCCCCCCCCTTCCCTACTCTTATATCACCAGGCCAAATGAGGGAGAGCAGCCATTAGCAGGCCATGGCAGCGCCCCATTACCGTAACAGCAGACCCAGGTGGGGGTCAGCAGAACTGGAGCAGAAAAGATCTGTCGTAATATATAATCTACTACATCCAGAGTAGTAGATGCAGATTTGACCTCTCTCTTCAATGAAATAACATCAATTCTACACAGACTGCGGCCCAGAGTGGAACATCGCTGTAGGCTAGGTTGGTTTCAAAATGAAAGAAATCGGCAAGGAAAAGTTATTTTTATGAACAATAATCCAGTTAAATTTATACTGGCAGAAATTGGATGTTTGAGGGGGTGAAGGGCAATATCATACAGTATTAGGTATGATATGTTTAAAGAGGATAGAGAGACAGCAAAAAAAAAAGCAAAGATGAAAAAACACAAAAAATGGAAGTAAACTAGAATATGACACAAACAATTCATAAGCAGCAAATCTGACAACAGACAATACAACAGAGGGAAATAGTGGGGCTGCCCAGCTTAATAAATCAGCAGATGATACTAAAAGAAAACATTAGGACTATGCAGCTTAATGGGGCCACTTAACAACTGGTAAACACGGTGGTCAAACTTCTTAAAGCACCATGTTAGATCCATCAGGAGTAAGAGGATAAGACCCACCAGCAACACTACACCTGAATGGCGTCTCCCCAAAATGACGCAGATGTTGAAAAGACAGAGTATGAGATGCCTCTAAGAGCTAGCAGCCATTGCATCATAGTGCTTGAGGACGTAGTGGAGCTAAAGGAGTTGGTTAGGCAAATCTCCTGGAGAAGATGAGAGATTACAGATGTGGGGACTACAGTAAGATTAAGGACCTTGCGGGGAATTCATTGACAAAGAGAAATGGAAAGGAAGACAGCAAATGAGAGGATTGAATTCAACCCCTGATTCAGTAGGCAATACAGAGAAGCACAAGAACCAAAAAAAGCCTGAAACAAGGACTGAGAACTAGGGTCAGAAAGCAATAGATAAACACTAAAAAGAGCCAGAAAAGAACACATCAGAGACACGACAAAAGATGAAAGACAATTTGAAAATGACATAGCAGCAAAGGCTGAGGACCAACCCAAGCGGTTCGACTACCATATAATGTGAAAAACAACAGCGAGAGACCATGTACTCAGGCTCAGGAGACAATAGACAATTCTCACAGAAAACAATAAGGAAGTATGTGGGGAACTCAACTAAAGATTTCAGAAGATAGTCGCAATAATGACTGTAGAGCAAGTGAACAATACAAATGGAGGAACAAAGTTTACTTTTCTTCTAGTATACCAGTGCACCTGTCTTCTAGGATACTTGTATTTTAGTTTACCTGTTTTTTAGTATACAAGAACACCTGCTCCACCTGTCTTTTAGTATACAAGAACACCCGGTACACACCTGTCTTAGTATACAAGAGCACCCGGTACACACCTGTCTTCTATAATGACCCATAATTATCCATTCATAATGACCCATAAGTCACTAATCGGGCCAAGAACATGTTATCCTTCAGGAACTTATTTTCTTTGCAACTGACATAGAAAACGCGACGCTGGAAAATTAATATTGATGGGATTTGTATTTGTATGGATTAGTGAGGGGTAAATGGACCCCCATATTACGGGCGATATTGTGACCCCCGGATTGGAGGGGGGGGCGTGTGAGGGGGGGGGGTGTCTGCCATATTGTGTTTGTTCTGGATTATGGGGGATTGATATGATTGTGGGGGGCATGATAACAGAGTCCACATACTTCAAACTTCCCCCCACGAGTGTGTTTATTTTGAAAGTAGGTCACATATGCACATACATACATACATACATACATACATACATACATACATACATACATACATACATACATACATACATACATACAGGTGTCTGCTGGTGTACACCTGTGTACAGTGTGGGGGTGTACAGGGAAACAGTGCTGGGGACAGAGGGTAGGGGAACAGTGCCTTGACCCCCGAATCACTGCAAGATAAGGCTGATCAGTAGGCCTAGTCGTATACTGCCGGTGAGAAATATGCCTATGCTGCAGATCTATTATATGACTGGTGTTTGATTGGCTGTTCACGCCCCCTTGGAGCAAGACATTCCAATCAGTTGCTTCTAGCCTTTGGGCGGGAGAGCTGACCAGTTTTCCCCTGTCCCAAAGTCAGATAGTTTGAGTATATACATCACCTCGATGTGTCAGGATAGTCAGTAAAGTCAGCCTGGTGGTCTGGTGAAGCCAGAGGCCTGTTGTGGACTATGCTTGCAGGAAGGTCAGTTTCGACCGGATCGAGAGACGAGCCTGATATGTGGGCCGGAAAGCTCGCTAAATTTTCGAGATTGAAAACTGCTAAGAGCAGGTAGTCTGCCTGCTGCATTAGCAGGGCAGACTAAGTTGTCCGTCTGTCCGTCCCTTCCTCCCTCCTCTCTGTCTCTCTCTCTCTCTGTCTGACTCTCTCCCTGTCTCTCTGTCTCTCTCTCTCTCCCTCACCATGCTGGCGTCACCTCACCCAGGTGCTTCCCGTCCTCCCACTACCCATCCACTGGACCAGCATACTGCTCACTACCCTCACTAATGTCAAGGGAACTGAACCCCGGGTCCACGTTAAAGTGGCATACACGTAAGGGGGCCCAACCATCCTTCCTCGGATAGGGAGAGAGGGAAGGTAGGGAAGGAGGTAGGGAGGGAGGGAAGGAGGTAAGGGAATAAGAGTTATTTACAACTCCAAATACGTACAATCACCATGAATTCTGCTCAGAAATAACGCTCAAAAGTCATATATCCGATAGGAATCGTATTTTGAGAACTGCAGGGGGATTTGGGCAAAATCTGACCAATCGCCGTTTTCACTAATTTGCAATTTTTCGGTATAAAAATTTGTAATTTACAACTCCAAGTAAGTGCAATCACCCTGATTTCCACACACTGGGAGCCAGGTGTGGGAGTGTGGTGGGAGCCAGGTGTGGGAGTGTGGTGGGAGCCACATGTGTGAGACAAGAGGCCGCTGCGCATTTGTTATTGATCCTATGGCGCCCTGCGTAATTTTTCCCCCAGGAGAGACAAGGATGTCATTTGATACTTCACTCGTTTAATGGAGATTATTTCGCTAACTTAAGCTAGTTATCCCAGATTTATTAATTGCTATAAACTTTACTCTGCTATGCTGTTTCATCCAAGAAAAACTAATGCTGAGATACATTATACATTATTATTTCTTAAACATGATATAATCAACAATATATTTATATTATGATTGATACCCTGCTAGCGTCTGCCAGGGTAAGTTCAATAGAGTGTTGTATAGTAAGTTTATATAATCGTGGGGTGTAAATGCTGTACATCCTGTGAACAAAATATGCCGGAGGCGTTGACCAGACCACACACTAAAAGGTGAAGGGACGACGACGTTTCGGTCCGTCCTGGACCATTCTCAAGTCGATCGTGGAGGCCTCTCGACGAGTACAGTGAATCAGGTCGAATCATTCGACCTTTTATCTGAATTTTTTACCACCGATCATTGGTCATTTAAGGGAAATTTATATACTATTACACACAGAAATTACAATAGCGTGATGCATCAAATGAACAAATCCACAAGGGTCGTGATGAGGATTCGAACCTGCGTCTGGGATCCTCTCGGACGTAAGTTCCAAGCGTTGTCAAGTTATACCATACATAATAATGTCTTTGCTCCCACCGATATGTTAGGAATACATATGATGAGTACATATCTGTGATGAGTGCCCTCGACGTGTGAGTGCGTGTGCTCACATATTTGTGCCTGCAGGAACGAGCATTAGCTCTTGAACCCCGCCTCAGCCGCCTCCTGTCCAATAATGCATGACTCCTGGTCCATTGCCTTATCATATTTACTTTTAAAACTACTTCTTTAGTTCATTTCATTTTCCCACTATTCTTAAGCTAAAAGAAAAGTTCCTAACATCTCTGACTCATCTGTATCTCAAGCTTCCATCCACGCCGTCTTGTTTCATTGGGATTTATTTTGAACATCTCTCTATTTTCAAGTCTGTCAGTCACCTAAGTATTTTATAAGTCTCCATCATATATCCTGTCTCCTTTTTTCTAGAGGCGCCAGGTCTAGTTCTTTCAGTCTTTCCCCATCTCTCGCGATTCCGCAATAGGCCTCATTGCTAACATCTGAACCTCTCCTATTTTATAGGGAATGAGCACAGAGAACGGTACGGAGACCTTGTGGGACTGAGCACAGAACGGTACGGAGACCTTGTGGGACTGAGCACAGAGAACGGTACGGAGACCTTGTGGGACTGAGCACAGAATGCTCCAAATTTAGCTAACTTGCTTAGTAAAATGAATTTTGGGGTTCAGTCCCTGAGCCCATTATGTGCCTCTGTAACCTTATCCCCTACCGCCCACAAGATGGGTATGGGGTGCATAATAAATACACTAAACTATTTTTCAATTCAATTTATGCTTTTGATCTCGATTAGTATTAAGTTTTAAACTAACTTTATTTGTTCCCTCAACTTGCCCTAACATTCTGCGTATGAGTGGCTTTAGGCATTGTATATCTATCTAGAAATAGATAGCTCTATCTATAAATCTATGTAGCTCCATCTAGAAATCCAACATTATGTTTGTAGACCAGACCACACACTAGAAGGTGAAGGGACGACGACGTTTCGGTCCGTCCTGGACCATTCTCAAGTCGATTGTGAGAATGGTCCAGGACGGACCGAAACGTCGTCATCCCTTCATTTTCTAGTGTGGATTGGTCAACATACTTCAGCCACATTATTGTGGCTCCTCGCCTGCTTATATTTGTAATTCACAGTCAAAGTATGTATCTTTACCCGAACTTGTGTAGAATAATATTCTGAACACTGTCATCCTGGGCGGTAATAGTTATTATAAATCATGAATGTTCACACTTCAATAAGTTAAATTGACTTAATTTGTCATTAACGAGTAATATCTTAAGTCAACTGAAAGCAAATATTTAATATCATCCAGTGTTGTGTCAGGAAGTTTGGGTTGTTGGGTTTGTTAGTCTGTTATTGTATATATTGTATATTGTAGTTGTGGAGCGGCTATTAACAGTTCTTGACTGACGGACGATTACTACTTCACTTCCGACGGTGGCCCCTCTTGCAGGGGCTGTGGTGCCTTCAGATGTTCAGCTTGCTCCCGCTGGTGTCCCTGATGGTCCCGTGGGTCTTCCAGTGGATCTCTGTACGTCGTCTCCGTCTTCTCCACCTGCTGCGCATGCCCCTGCGCCCTCGACATGTGTCTCGGCTGTGTTGGGGTGGATACAGGGCCTCCATCTGTGCCCAGCTTGGTACCCCATGTGGTTGAGGATGCTGCCGTCCTGCGGAGAGCGTCGGTTCGCACGGCTTGTGATGCCCGTGTCTCTGGGTCGGCCTCTGGATCTGATGATGTGCGGCCAGAGCCCAAGCGTTCCCGGCGTTCTTCTTCTGCCTGGGCTGAGTGGGAGATTTCGACGGCGATGGCGGTGAGGTTCCGGTTGCGTCGCATTCTTCGGTAGTGGCGGAGGTCCATGTGCCTGCGGCTGCCAGTGTCGGTGTTTCTTCTGGTGAGGTGCCTGTGGAGGCTGCTTCCGGTGCGTCGCCTGCGTCGGGTGGTTCCGGTTCTGCGTCGGGGGTGGTTCCTCCTGCTGGTGAGCGTGGTGACCTGGTGGTGGTGTTAAAGAAGACTGCTCTCTCTGGGGGTTCCGTGTCCCCAGTTTCGTCCCTTGGCTCATCGGCGGCGGTTTTGCCGCTTCTCCCGTCTCCGACCGTCTCTACTGCGTCTCCTGCGGTGTCGGGTGTGGGGTTACCGTCTCGGCGGCCTTCGTCGTCTTCTCCTGTGCGTCCGGCGGCGGGACCGTCTCGGAAGCTTACGTCCGCTTCTCCCTTCGCTCTGCCTTACCTCGTTATGCGACTACTGCCACCCTGCTCCGGGTGCTGCCACTTCCGCCTGATCTGGTGCTTCCCGAGTTTATGCCCGCCCCCTGAGGCAGGGGGACCGTTGTCCTACCGACAGGGAGTACTTAGTGTGGGAAGCCTATAAGCAGAAATATCCTCTGCATGAGTTTCCTGAGAAATATTAGCCATTGACGTGTTTCCTCCTTTTAAGTGATTTTTGTGTGTGTGTGTGTGTGCTATGTGTTGTGGTGTTGTGTCCATTTGTGTGCGAGGGGTGCGGTTGCGTGCGTGTGTGCGTGCGTGGGAGTATTTAATTTAATTTGTTGTTGTTATGTATTTGTACCTCTCCGTGTGGGTTTTGGGGCCAGGAGGCTTGTTTTGTGTTGTTTCAAGGGTTGGGTTGTTGGGTGCGGGTTTGGGTACTTTGTAATTGTACTGCTGTGCTTATTGTTTTTATTGTTGGCCCTTCAGGCCGATCTTTTCTGTATTTGGTAATTTCTAACTTTGTGCTTTTGTGATTAGTGCTTTTGTGATCTGTTTACCTTACGCATGCTTGCCTGTGTACGCTCAGCGCTGAACGGCAAGTCTTGAACTCTTCTTTTTCAACTATCTTGCATTATGTTTGGTTTTTGTTGTCGGTCCTTCAGGCCGGTATTTACTGTATTTGTCTTTGTACGTGTTGTGCTTTTGTATTTGTGTTTGTGTTCTGTTTGTTTGTTCTTGTTTTATTGTATTTATTCGCATGTATGCATGTCAAAAAAAAAAAACTTCACTGCCGATTATATTGCAAATGTTGCTCTGTTGTATCTGTTGTTCTGTTGCAACATTTACAATAGAATGTTGTATTTGGTTTGTGAATTAGATTTTGAAATGAACAACTTGAAACACTGAAGCTGGGGACCATTATTGGTACATTAGAGACTCGTTCGTATTTGTGGAAGTGAAGGAGTGGTTGTTGGCCATTGTTAATTGACACTTGAGACTCGCAGAATGTTAACCAATGGGGTGAGTTTTAGGGCGAATGTCAACCAATCAGCGGCCGGGTTTGGTTGACTGCTGGGTATAAAAGGAAGGATGAAGCGCAAAGCACTTCAGTGTTGTTTTACCTCACTTTTGGTATACAGTCCAGCTTCGTCTCTTGAAGGTGAGGATCCTCCCCCCTTCCCCTTCCCTTCCCTTGCTGCATCACCCCTCCTCCCCCCCTCAGGTTAACAGAAAAATTATAACAGGTTAACGGAATAATTCGTCCTGACCATTGCACCTAAGATTATTACCGGTGGTTCATAGTGGTAGAGTTGTCAGCGCCCCGGAGGTCTTCACAAGGTGGTCACAAGCTTGACAAACGCGCCGTAAGTAAAAGCAGTCCGATGCTAGTCTCCGGACACTCCCCCACAGTGGCTTGCTCTAGTAGTTCAGAAAGTTGTAGTTGGGTAATGTCTAGTATAGCAAAGCACGGTGACTCCTCCAGTTACTTGGGGCACTAACACTTATCAACTGTATATTTAATAAACTTTTTTAGTGTAAAAATTGGTAGCTAAAAAAGTTTTTAGCAGTAAAACTTTGCTACAAATGTGTAGCATTAATGAATCTTGTAAAAAAAAAAAGATTGGCAACCTCTCCCATTCCGCAAAAAGTCTGCCTTTGTCTTGATTAATCTACAAACGTCAAAGTTGCATAAAACCCTAGCCTATAGGCTTAATGTTTTAGTATCTTGGCTAGTACTAATTTAAGTTAACATTTAATTTTGAAACTAATTTCTAAACTTAATCGTGTAATTATTACAAAGAAACTCTTCAATGTAACTTTGCTTGCCTAATTAACCCTGACGCAAGAACGTAGTTGTCTAAATGCACCGTCTTAAATTTGTATTACTTTTCAGATAAAGTTGCTGCTAAAAATACTGGCGTGGGATCTCTGGGACCCTCCACGTGGCCCCAGACGGCTCCCTGGTGGTGGTCTAAAGTCTGCTGAGCCAAACCAGTTGTCTGCACCAGTTTGTGTCGCCTCTGCCTTCCCAAGAGTTCAGGGAAAGTCTCTAAAATTCTCCAAACACCCTAACCTGTTCACAACTAATTGCTTTCCAGTCCCATATTACGTCCACAGTTCTCAAAGCGGCACCCTTGTGCTTCCAACCCCTAACTGCATTTAAAGTCCCCCAGCTTCCCTTCGTTCCTCGGCCTCTACCCCAGCCTCGACCACATCCCCAGCTTCCGTTGGTCACTGCTAAAGTCTCTCAGCCTTCAAGGCCACAGCAAACTCCACACTTTATCCTGTGGAATACCTGTTAACGTGGTAAGTAAATGTTCGTTTGATCTATGGGATATTCTCTATCCCATAGATCAAACAGTAATGTGATTAGAGTACCAAAGATGCAGATTTAGGGTACTGAACATTGTTTATTTTGTTCCCTTTAAAGAATTTTATGTAATTTGAATTTTTTCAGATACATGAAGATGGCTGGTAGACACTTCCACTTCTCAAGGTGCGTGAATAATCCCTGCAGCTGGGATAAAGTAAACTCTTACTGCTAGTCTTGGCAGAGGCTTCCAGCTAATTACTATTGAAGACTAAGATACGGAAGACTTCATAAAGTGAGTTATCGACAGAAGTGAGTTTACTTTTTGGTTATAAAATGTTGAAATACATGTGCAATTAACTTTAAATATAGCAAACATGCTGGACTAAAAATTATTAAATGGCAAAGTGTTTAAAACTACGTTATTTGTTGTCGGGTGTGATGCAGTTAATGTGGAGGAGCGGTAACGAGGCAGGAGGACCTGGAGGTGGTCATCCTGGTCCAGTGTCCTTCACCAACTGGTCTCACACTGCAGGGTCAGTATGACTCTTTACTTTATTAGTCTGGATGGTAGTGGTACGCGCTACTCTGGGTGGTAGTTAATCCGTAGTTAATCCATAGTTAACTGGTAGTTAATCCTCTGGGTGGTAGTGACTAGTTGTGCACCCTATATGCATCCTGTGGGCGATAGTAAAGGTTGCTAGTAACTAAGGCTTAATTTACTGCTTTTACAAAACTTTAAAAAAATGCTAGTTACTAATTTTTAAACATTTCTAATATTAACTTAGTCTCGTCCCCCCCCCCCCCCCCCCAGGGCCTACGGCCGGACCTGTAATTGGACCGGCCAAGTACAGCCGGTTAAGAGGGCAACAACGAAGACAGTCTCTGCACTGGACATCTTCAACGACGGAATAAAGATGTACTACCCATCACCGGGTATTATCGGGCACTATCAGCGTGACGAAGTAACTAGGCATAGAACAGCTCTGCGAATCTGGACGATGGTACAAATGGTTGCAGCTGGGAATCGCAGTTATGGGTGAAGAGGTGGCCGCGGGAGAGTATCGGTAATAGCCAGAATCCATCTTGGATACAAATATCTATCTATGGAAACGCTTAAAGTTGAGTTGCAGAATCTGTGACAGATACCACCTTGACCACTACCCGAGAGAATATGAACACCTGAGACATATTAGAAATGTGTAGAATAATAAACTCCACATTGTTTGAGTTGGGAAAACACTATTTGTCAAATATTGATACTGTTCTTAAAAGATTCCCCCGTTTTGTACCAGCAAGATGACGTAAGATTTTTAAGGGTTGACATGTTAATTTTCTTGTTTGAAGAGCTGTTCACTTTAGTCCCAGCTGCGTCTGGGTACAAGTGACGGGAAGAACACCCCAACGCGTTGTCTTTATTGTAATGTTGTACATGTCACTATGGCAGTGTCCACTCACAGGATGAGTGGCGCTGCCCAATACTGTCACTATGGCGGTGTGTCCACTCACAGGATGAGTGGCGCTGCCCAATACTGTCACTATGGCGGTGTGTCCACTCACAGGATGAGTGGCGCTGCCCAATACTGTCACTATGGCGGTGTGTCCACTCACAGGATGAGTGGCGCTGCCCAATACTGTCACTATGGCGGTGTGTCCACTCACAGGATGAGTGGCGCTGCCCAATACTGTCACTATGGCAGTGTGTCCACTCACAGGATGAGTGGCGCTGCCCAATAAACTCGCCCCTCGGGGCAAAACCCAACTTAATTTAAAAATTTGTCGTCACCACTTGGTTTTCTGATGACGCCTCGCGCTCATTCTTGAATTTAAATACTAAATTGCTACCTCAAACGCTAGTTTTTATCCTACCTTTATTTACTTGACATTGTACCCAGCAGTACAAATCACTTGTCAAGGCCTGGTCTCTGACTAGACTGATGCTGCTATCCTGAACCCATAGCCCGGTGTGATGGTCTAGTCTGGAGGTGTTCATAGACCTCAGAATCTAATTCCCAACTAGACTGACTCCTCCCCTCTCCATACCCCACCTTCCACATATCTTGCATTTAATGCTATTGCAGCTAGACATTATGGGTGGTAAACTTGTCAAGACTCGACAGTACCAAGTCTCTACGCCCTCGGGAGGACAGCCCTACTACAGTTAACCTTGTCTTAACATTCAAAAAGGGGCTATAAAACGACCCATTAGCTCTAAAAAGACGACCTGTAACAGGTTACACAAGTCTGCAGAGAAACGAAGCTGACCTGCAGAGGCTTAGTTTCCCGTTACACCATAACATTGAACTGACCTGGTTAATACTTGCACCTTCCTATTTCTCCAGAACCACAAGTGTTTTCCTCGGACCTTTCCTGTGGGTTCCCAGATCACCCTCAGGATTGTGTAATAAGAAATTGGGCTTCGGCTCTCTGCTCCCGCCTCTTGACTATCAGTCTACTGGTTTACAGATTCTTGAGCCCCTCGGGCTCTAATATCTACATTTTAAACTGTATTGTCGCCTGTACCACATCACTGCCAAATGCATTCCATCTGTTGACTACCGACTGAAATCTATAAAATGTGGTTCTCCCAACCACTTGGGCTGGACGGTAGAGCGACGGTCTCGCTTCATGCAGGTCTGGGTTCAATCCCCGACCGTCAAAGTAGGACACCATTCTCCAACCCCCCCCCCCCCCTCCCATCCCAAATGCTTATCCTGACCCTTTCCCAGTGCTATATAGTCGTAATGGCTTTGCGCTTTTCCCTGATAACTTCCTCATTTGCACAGTTTCTACCTGTCCCCCTCCCCCCCCCCCTTGTTAGTGTTCCATGATAGTTTTGTCCAGTCAGACATGATCACTTTAAATTCTCGTCTTCCGTGGACGTGTCTTTTACTTCCCGTAACCTTTCCTCGTTAGTAATACCTCGACGTTTGTGCCGTGTGCCTCAACAGTATCTGGGTTATCTTGATGCTTTCGGGGCTTAGCGTCCCCGCGGCCCGGCCCTCGACCAGGCCTCTTGTTAAACCCAGGAAGCAGCCCGTAGCTGTAACTCCCAGGTACAGTATTTACTACAAGGTAAGAGGGACATCAGGGGTTAAAGAAACTACCCATCTGTTTCCGCCTCCACCGGGGATCGAACCTCAACTACGAATCCGAAGCACTGTCCACTCGGCTGTTAGGCCCCTTACTGTGTTCTGGGACTTGTTCCTTGTATTGGGCTGGATGTGAAAGTGACGTATGTAGACGGATATTCTTATGCAGTGAACGGCTGAAGTATGTTAGCCGTACAGACACCAAGTCTTATTGGGGATAAGGCTGTTCGTGAGGCTAAATATTCTCAGCCACGGAAGCATAACATTTACTTAGTGGTTGGCGAGTCTGATGCCTTTGATCTCGCGTTCCTACATTGTCATCGTTCCTTCTGAAGATCCAAAGAGTTCCGCGTTCTCTCCCCAGCCTGGTACCGCCCTCGAGAATTACTTGCCCTCTTCTGGTGTATGGATTAAGACTGGTAACTTGTGATTACCTAGAGAGCCACCACCTCCCCGTCGAGGCAGTTCCATTCCAAATTTGTATAACTAAATTGTGCCGACAGTTTCAGGAGTTTAAAACCCTATGGGGGTGAAGTCTCGTGCTTCAAGCACTTGGTCCAGTGTTACGCACAGTGGCCTTTATGTATGTAAAATACTGAAGTTGGAGCACAAGATCAGTCCTGTTAGTCACGTGGCTCAAACTTAAGGACTATACTAAAGTTTAAGTGTTTTTTCCTACCTGAAACGCTTTGCATAATGGCTTTAGGCATTGTATGTACTAGCTTTATAAATCCATCAATGTTTGTATCATGTATGTACTTTACCTAAATAAAAAGTTAAATTTTACTAATCTGCATGTACAAATTGGTTGATACTTTCATACCTCTAATTCTTTGATATAGAAACAGGCGAATACAGCAGTAAATGATATCAATAGTTTGCATAACCACGTTCTTAAGTTTTGTCCTACTGTCTCGTATTTATTCAAGACAATTTTTAAATGGACAAGCAAACCAAAAATTAAGTGACATACGTCTCACAGCTTTCTCCCAAGAGATCAACGGTACTGTTCATTTTTTTTAGCTCTTACGAAACCATGTCAACAGCATCAGATGGAAAACGTAGCTAATGGACAGACTAGTGGAACAAGATCTTTGAAAGACAAAAGTTGCTGGGATTAATGGCGTCAACAATAAGGGCAGAAGACCAGCGGGAGTGTTCACAACATTACTTCACCGTTCAGTAACGGAGAAGATGTTACTTACCCGTTACGGAGCGGGGAAGTAACACCTTCCCAGGTGTTACTAGGGAAGGTGGTGACCACCTTCACAGGTACGGTCCAACCACCTGTACCAGGACGTCAACATGCGGGTCACCGCCCATCAGTGGCTGGCCACACACTAATCAGTTAACTTACAGTAATCTAACTCACAAGGGTGACGCTGCTCTTGTTGCCAGACCATTTGTGGCATACTCGCATATTAGATATTTTTAACGTAGTTCCCTTCCCTTGGTGAATTTCTATCAGAAACGCCAAGCCATTACAACTATATAGCACTGGGAAGGGGTCAGGATGGGACGAGGGGGGAAGGAATGGTGCCCAACCACATGGACCAAGTAAATGATACAGTATTACTAATGTAAAAGTCTTTGTGCACATAATTAAAACCTGGAGATAGAACAACATCAACACTGGACGTGCCTGCACCAGTTTAATATTTGGAACAAAAAAGTGCATCTTTCTAAAGTTTCTAATGGAAATGTTTAATGTCTAAAATTTCATGGAAAACCGTTTTTGTCCCCCCCCCCCATTATCTTCCTGAAACTAGAAAGTTCAGTGTCATCTACAAGTCATTTATGGCGGGTAGAAGGAAGTTAATAGTTTAGAGATGTATTAATAATACCGGGTCTGTATAAAATTTACTTCTGTAGATTGAATAATTAGGCAACTAAGGAAATCATTTAGTTGCGTTTGTTGCCCAATTGGTATTGAGTTTACATAACAAGTTTACATATATTTCAGAACACTGGAAAGTCAACCAGCGTTCAAGTTTTTTCCAGATACTAACTCTGCCGAAGACAAGTAATTATCAAAAGGCACCAAGCCGGGAAGGCCATGTAGCACCATCAAATGTGCCAAAGACTAAAGTCTTTGATGGTATGTACTGTCAGTTACCCAACGAGGCCCAAAATCTTGCCACAACCAGGTTGTACAAGTAACCCATTTACACTTTGGTCTGTACTGGAGGGGGGGTGGCGGGGAAGAAAGGATACTTTTGTACATACTATGGTACACATCTCTTTCCCCCCCCCCCCCCCCACTCCCTGCATTGTTTCAATGTCAGACCATTGTGACATTGAAGTCTCAAGCAACCCTTAACCGAAGAGTTTAGGATTTAATCATTCCCCTGCCAAAAATTAAAGTATATGTACACTAACGACACTTTAGGTCATAAGTGACAAAGTACCGAGACCTATTAGTCAAGGTATTCAAGAAGATTGTGCGCTAGTTTAAGCTTTAATATTTTACAACTTTACCATTCAGTAAACCAAGACTTTTCTAGTAACAATATCAAAGGCTTGTGTCACAGATGACATACTTCACGTGGTGTAATGTGGCGCCACTTCCTGCCGTTGTTACATATTCTTCAGTACCCCCGAGAGTCCTCGTCACCTTCCCCGAGGTCTGGCTGGGGTCGCCTGAGCCTGTGGACGGAAGAAACACTAACAACCATTAAATTCCTTAGTGACAAGTTTAAGTATTGTAAAGTTATCTTTTAAGTTTTACAGACTTCCCTACAGCCGATGAAGCTCTTTCTATTAACCTGCACTTACAAAGTCTACGCAACACCCCGTATGTTATGACAATTTGAGCTGTATGACAAAGTAAAACGAGCCATACTGACCTTAAGGTGTCAGACCAGTTGTTGAAGGACAGTGTACTCTGATGACCACCTCCAGCACGTCTTGCCTCGCTCCTTACCGCTTGTCTACACGAACTGGATCTTGCCTAATAAAATATCTAAATATTAGGTAGTTGTAGACAAACTTTTAGCCACATAGTAAACTATTTTAGTTCAGCAGGATAACCGTTCTCCATGTTTAATGCACATTTCAACAATTTATAACACCAAGTAACTCACCTCTGGCGATAACGCACTTTATGAAGTCTCGTATCGTTGTGTATACTAACTAGCTGGAAGCTTCTGCCAAGACCAGCAGCAACAGTTTGCTTGATCCCAGCTGAAGGGAGTGCTCACTCGCCATGAGGAATAGTACTTACCAGCCTTCGTTTCACGCATCTGAAACAAAAACTAAATTATTCTAATTTTACCAAGAGGGGACCAAATAAGACTCATGCTGAGGAGTCCAACCTGCACCTTGGGTACTCCAAACACATCACTGGTGCGATCTATGGGTTTTAGAGTAACTAGTAACTGTTGGACGTTATATTGAACCGAGAAGAAACTAGTTTGAAACCGATTAGTGTCTTTAGAGAACGGCACACACACGCAGGAACGCACACGCACGCTTCGAGTTCCAGTACGGGGAACCAGCGGGAAGCGAGGGTAGAACTCAAGAAGGGGGGGGGGGGGAGAGGAAGGGAGACACGCACCAAGTGGAGGGCAAGGGGGGTGGGGGGGGGGGGTGGGGGAGGCAGCAAGTGGAGGGCAGGGAGGGGGTGGGGGAGGCAGCAAGTGGAGGGCAGGGAGGGGGGGGGGGGAGGCAACAAAGAGGGGAGGATCCTCACCATACAGCTCACCTTCAAGAGACGAAGCTGAACTGTATACCAAAAGTGAGGTAAACCAACACTGAAGTGCTGTGTACCTCATCCTTCCTTTTATACCCAGCAGCCAACCAAACCCGGCCGCTGATTGGCTGACATTCGCCCTAAAACTCACCCCCATTGGTTAACATTCTGCGAGTCTCAAGTGTCAATTAACAATGGCCAACAACCATTCCTTCACTTCCACAAATACGAACGAGTCTCTTATGTACCAATAATGGTCCCCAGCTTGTGTTTCAAGTTGTTCATTTCAAAATCTAATTCACAAACCAAATACAACATTCTATTGTAAATGTTGCAACAGAACAACAGATACAACAGAGCAACATTTGCAATATGCAATTAGTCATTTAAGTTTTTCATGCCCGAAACGCTTTGCGTAATAGTGGCTTTAGGCATTGTATGTACTAGCTCTATCTATAAATCCATCACTCTTTGTAAAATCTCTTGTATGTATGTACCTTACCTAAATAAACATTTGATTTGATTTGATTTGATATAATCGGCAGTGAAATAGTAATCGTCCGTCAGTCAAGAATTGCTAATGGCCGCTCCGCAACTACAATATACAATATATTTATTTATTTATTTATTTATTTATTTATATATATACAAGAAGGTACATTGGGATTGTGAGGATACATAGCATAGTAATTACATTCTTGTAAAGCCACTAGTACGCGCAGCGTTTCGGGCAGATCCTTAATCTAAGAAAATTTTAAGTAGGTAAATACTAGCATAATTTATAAAAATTATAACAGTTACATAGCATGAAAAAAATAAAAGATTAGAGAAAATTGTAGGTATATTAAAGCACATAGGTAGATCAGATTGATTGCAATGACAGCTTGAATGGTACTTTTAACAAAAATTAGTAGGCACAGTACAGCATATGGCTAGCACATAAAAGACGACAGCAGTGAACACAATATACAATAACAGACAACTACAATATACAATAAATACAATAACAGACTAACAAACCCAACAACCCAAACTTCCTGACACAACACTGGATGATATTAAATATTTGCTTTCAGTTGACTTAAGATATTACTCGTTAATGACAAATTAAGTCAATTTAACGTATTGAAGTGAGAACATTTATGCTTTATAATAACTATTACCGTCCAGGATGACAGTGTTCAGAATATTATTCTGCACAAGTGTCGTCCTCGACGATCACCAGGTGACGCTCCTCGAGGCTCCTCTCGTCTTCAGAACAAAACTTCCCGTCACCTTCCTCGCTCTTCCTGTCTCCGTCTCCCCCAAGGTACTCCTCGAGCGCCTGGAGTATAAGTCTCAAGACGAGTCTTATAGGATGTCAGACGGTTCCCAGCTCCTTCCTACACGCCCTCTACAGCTCCAGCCTCTTCAGTTCTGCCTGTTAAAGCTGTATGTTTACCTGGAGATTTATAAGGTTATAACTGTCTTATGGTAACCTCCACCTCAGACGACCACAGCCAGGCAGTAAGGAAGGCAACTAAGACCGTCTCGGGGCACTAAAGAACATCATCTCAACCAGTTTAAGAGTAGAACTAAGTACTACCTAATTAACTCATGTAACCTACCTTACCCCCTAAATGTCTACCCATGTCTTGTTATTTTAAACAATGTTGTTTGTTCACCAACTTGTACAATGGCTCATTTCTGCCATGTCCCCCCCCCCCCCCGTTTATTTTTTATTCCTTTTTTCAACACAATTTATACCTTAATCCCAATTACTATTAAGTTTTAGTCTAAGTGGGTTTTTTCCCCTCACACCTTGCCCGAAACGCTATGCATATTAGTGGCTTTAGGTTTTGT
Organism: Procambarus clarkii; assembly: GCF_040958095.1. NCBI lineage: Eukaryota > Metazoa > Arthropoda > Malacostraca > Decapoda > Cambaridae > Procambarus > Procambarus clarkii. The sequence goes on from NC_091198.1 coordinate 18,339,549, forward strand.
ATGTACTAGCTCTGTCTATAAATCCAACATTTTGTTTGTAACTTTTCATCTATGTATGTACTTTTCCTGAATAAGAAATTGAATTGAATTGAATTGAATCTACAACGACGAGATAGAGTAACGTGACATTGCCTCTCACCACGGCAAGTCTGTCACGTGACACCAGCCTCTGATGTTGATGCCTCTACAGCCTCTCGTCGGTCTTACCTCTCAAGTCTACCTACTTGGGAACCTGTACACTGAACATTGCTGCCTTCAACACTGCCAGTGTATCCTCAGGATGGGTAATATAGGGTCCACAACTAGTCACTCGATGTCTATGGGGTTCAATACCACCCGTAGGATGAGTATGGGGTCCACTTCCACCCCTAGGATGAGTATGGGGTCCACTACCATCCCTAGGATGGGTATGAGTCCATTACCAACTGTAGGATGTTAATGAGGTCCACTACCAACTGTTGGGTGAGTATGGGGCCCCACTATCGCTCACAAGATGGCTACGGGGTCCAGTAACGCCCATAGGATGGGTATGGGGCCCACTACCGCCCACAGGAAAGATATGGGGTCCAGTACCGCCGACAGGAAAGATATGGGGTCCACTACCGCCCACAGGAAACGTATGGGGTCACAGTACCTCCCCACATCTATGCGGTAGTGGACCCCATAGCCATTCTGTGGGTGGTAGTGGACACCATATCCATCCAACAGGTGGAAGTGGACCTCATACCTATCCTTTTGGGTGGTCGTGGACCTCATAAACATCGTGTGACTTGTGGACCCTATATCCATCCTGTTTGCAGTAGTATACCCCATAGATAATTCAACGTCATATCGTTTTCAATTGACGTTCCTACAACTTTTTTTGTGGGGGGGGGGGGTGAAAGGTGATAGGTGAAAGGAAGTATAGAAGTGGGAAATACAGTGAGAGGTATGAAAGCAGGTGGACTGTCCGCCTTGCTGACATGATGTGTGGGTGTTGGCAGCTAAGCTAAGCTGGCTCTCTCGTCAGGAAGCTGTGAGTGTGTAAGAGATTCACCACAATATACCATTATTGTATATAATGTTTACCGAAAACATCATTGTTATAATTTATAGTGCTTATTATAATTTACCGAGAAGCACCACGATTTCTCCTAAGTGCTAACCTTTAACAGGATGCACTGTAGAATAGTGCTTTAAATCATGGGTTGAAACATTAGTTAACACAGAATGGAGACTTATTATATATATAATTTTTTAACTATTTTCAGTAAAGAGTAAACTATTTCAATAAAGAAAGCATTCATCAGTGAACAGCTATCATCTTCACTGACGGCTTCATTACAATCTTAATTAAGCCTTAAAATCATAATACTAAAATAAGGAGCCGTAGGTGGTAGCTATGTATACCATAGGTGAATTATAAATCTTAATTAATAATTGTAATAATTATTTAACTGCCTCACGTCAACTAGATTTTTCTTAATTTTCTCGGAATACTGCTGCTCTGAAGAAGGGTATTCCCTGGTACTAAAGGGAATACACGCAATATGTCACAAGTGATACCATCCTTGGTATCACCCATAAGTGATACCAAGACGCCTGATAGCCGAGTGGACAGCGCTTCGGATTCGTAGTCCTGAGGTTCCGGGTTCGATCCCCAATGGAGGTGGAGACAAATGGGCAAAATGTTTCTTTCACCCTGATGCCCCTGTTACCTTGCAGTAAATAGGTACCTGGAAGTTACACAGCTACTATGGGCCACTTCCTTGGGGTGTGTAACAAAGAGGAGGCCTGGTCGAGGACCGGGCCGCGGGGACGCTAAACCCTGAAAGCATCTCAAGATTACCTTAAGATCCTCACCGGGGGATGTGACTTTACCTTTGTTTACCTTGTTTTGCTTTACCCACTTCTCATGTTAGTTAGTACAATCATTTTAACTTGATTTTTATTGCTGGAGCATTGTTATTTACATGGAAGTAAGTAAGTAATTATCAAAAAGGCACCGAACCAGGAAGGCTATGTAGCACTATCAAATGTGCGGAATAATCAGGGGGCACTAAATATCACCAAGGATGCCAATACAACAACAGAAACGCATAAGGAGAACGATATCAAAAGTATCCGACTCGCCAAGAATTCTATCGAGGGACAAATGACCGCGAGGGGCGGTCGGAAGGCAAGACACGCGCTCGTCTTGGAAGTCAGGACATTCAACAAGGATATGTATGACGGTAAGTGAGAGAACGCAATTTGGACAATAAGGAGCTGAGTGGCGCTCCATTAAGTGACCGTGAGTTAAGCGAGTATGGTCAAGACGCAACCGCGCTAGAGCCGTTTCCCACCGCCGGTTACGGTGGCAGGAGGAAGGCCACGGGGACACACAACACTTACGCAGTACGCAGTTTGTTACCAACAACAGAAGACCAACAACCCTGCCAACGGGCAAGGATGGAGGAATGAATAACCGGATAAAAGTTGGAAAAAGGAATATATTTACGGGAAATGGGACAAGAGCGGATAGCCTCCCTAGTGGCAGCATCTGCACGCTCATTTAAAGAGACACCATCATGGCTGGGAACCCAGCAAAGCTCCACGGATTTAAATTGACTAGAGATAAGAAACAGCCAATGTTGAATCTCGACAACCACCAAATGAACAGGATTAAAGAACCCGAGAGCCACGAGAGAACTACGAGAGTCAACGACACTCGCAAAGGAGGATGGAAGTAAGTAATTATCAAAAGAAGGCACGAAGCCGGGGAGGCTATGTAGCACCGTCAAAAGTGCCGAAAATTCAAAAGGTGCTAGAGATCACCAAGGATGCCAATACGAGAACAAAAGTGCACAAGGTGAATATCAAAGGCATCCGATTTACCAAGGATACTATCGAGGGACAGGTGACCGCGAGGGACTATTTAGATGCAAGAGAAGGTGGTAGATGTTGATGGTTTGGGTTGACTGAAGTGGAGATTAATGGTGAGGAGCCAGGTGCAGGTGCTTCATTTCCAGGTTTGAAGGAAGCCTTTGGGAGAGCAGAGAGAAAAAGAGTTCTCTTCGTTTCTTTGCAAAAGCTCCATACGTATATTGTATATGCTCATCATCGCTCTAATGTCACACTCGATACTACTTGTTTCCACAGTCAAGAAAGCCTTCAAAATATATCTATGTTTTCCATATTACCTTTTTCCTTTAAAACTTCCACTTCCAAGTCATCATCCTCATCTTAATTTTCCCACTCCAATTTTATTTCTATAACTAAATTTATAATTTCGTCATCAGTCACATTTTGAAAGCTTGAGGCATCTTCGTCCCTTATCTATGTCGTCATCTAGTGTTTGACCCCAGTTCTGCTCTCCTCTCAGTTCTCACAACTTAATTCCTCTGACATTGGCTAGGAGTTCTTTTTTCTTTTAATTTTTCTTCTCGCAAACGTTCTTGGGCCCAAATCCTTCAAATCTGCCTTATCTTCCTCAGGAAACAGACCTGATGCAGGCCAAAGTTTTCTCCAGTCATTTCTTATTGTTGTTAGCTTTACTTCATCCCATACATTGGCAACAGCACTGAAAGTGATTAAGATGCTTTAATCTTAAAAGCTCAGGTTATAGTTACATCACATACAGTACATAGTATAACTGATGCACTACATAGTCAATCTTGGGAATAATATCAAGTATATCATGTGTTCCAGTATTCAGATAGTACAGTAGAGTATTTACAAAGTTCAAAACATCTCAACTTGAGGGAGGGGCCAAAGTCAGTCAATATGGAACATTCTACAATATAATGCTCAAGGGAGTGCATGTTGAACATTATATTATAGAGTCCCATATTGTCACCTTTTGCCCTCCTGGGTTGAGATATGCTGAACTATGTTAACAGTACAGTACTGGAGCATCAAGTGCTCCAGTATTCAAACACAGTAGTATTTACAGAGTTCAGCATCTCAACCCAAGAGGGCAAAAGTCAGACAATATGGGACACTAATATAATGTTCAACATGCATTCACACTAACATTATGTTGTAGAAGGGCTTATAGTAACGATGAGGACCATAGCATATATACCGAAGTACAACGAAATTATAACATAGAAATCTGAACTATTAAGTTGGGCAAACTGGAAAGTTATTTTTTTACTTGTGTTTCTTTGACAAACTAAACTAACCTAACCTTTCTAACACAATATTTGAGGCCTAATATAGTACATGTGTGTGCTATACTAGGCTTAGTTTGTTTTTTAGCCTCATTTATTTTAAAAGAATTCCTTACTATTTAGTATACTACTATCTAAAAGCAAAGTATGTACAAATTCGTGACTATTGACTATCATCACAATACCTACTATCTAAAGAGGGAGATGGGTTGGGAAATTTCACAAGAAAAAAAGGCATTGCAGATACATGGTGTATATTTTACTAAAATTCTTGTGATGCATTGTTTAAATTTATTTGGTAATATGTAACAAAAATGTATTATTTACAATGAAAATAATGTTTTGCTTTAGAACAGTATTACATATACTGGATAGAAAAATATATACAAACTAAAATAAAACTGCTCAATAGTGACAGCAAAAAATAATGTTAATCTAAATACAAGAGAATAACTTTATTCTAAATATGGTAGTCTTGTAGCCCCTTTCACCAGTCTCGTAATTTCAAGAAGCACAAAGCACTACACACACACACACACACACGCAGATACTATACAGGTTCTTCATAGTATATACATCTGAAGCTAATCTTTACACTTAATAACCATTCTCTGTTTTATGCATCAATTTATACTAAAGGACTGTGTAATTATATTGGATGAGAATATCAAGATGTAAGATTCACAAACTTCAAAACAAATTCTGAGTCGAGCAATATGGCATGGATGCAGGTGTAGGTGAAAGCTGTTCATTTTAACAAAATAAAAAGACATTAAAACCGTGTTAAAAAATTTTTGCACAGTTTCCCTTCATTAAAAGCTCCTGTGAACTGCATTCAGAACACCATCCACTATAAGCCATAAGGTTTTGCCTGTCTTGCTCTAATACTTCATTGATCATTAAAAATTTGAAATAATTCTACACTTTTTATTTATAAATTGTCTCAAACTCAAACATAATATGTAATGTGACATGTATTATTTCTATTCAACTAGAAATGAGTTACTTTTTCTGGGCCATCGTAAAGTGTTTTGAAGACACAGCCAAGAATATTTCAGTGATATTTTCAAGTGTAGGATTCACAACACCTTCATAAGCAAGTGCATTTTTTATAAACTGAACAATAAAAGTAGCATCCTTCCCCACTGTGGCCTTTGCCGCTCTATCAACATCAACACCATTATACAGTCTTTCTCTACTCAAAGGTAGTGCCGAAGCGTGGCTCAACAACGCTGCAGCTTCAGTGCTACCTTTCACTAACTTGTCTTTATAGCTACCTGTAGCACTCTCACTTAAAACTCGTAACTTTTCTGAAGCCATTTTAATAATTAAAGCATTATCTTTATCAGCAAGTACTTGAATAGCTGTGTGTGTGTTTGAACCCAAGTTTTTCATCTTCCGAATTATGAGCTTCAGAGCAGGAGCAAGAAAATCTAACAAGTCACTGAGTTCTAGAAGCAGCGCTAAAGTACTTTTCAATGAAAATTCTTTTGCTGGTAATGCTTTCACACCTTGAACATCTTTTTGTTGGGAGGTACTAACTACGGGCAAAATTTTATCTATGACTTGCAAATCTTCTGTGGTGTCTCCATCACCCTGATTATGAGAATTGGGACAACATGTAGCAACCTTTTCTGCAGGCATTTGCAAGGTAAACTCCTTCACAGATGGTGCCACCACAGTGCCTTCATAGTCAGGACCAGAACTGGACTGCTCGTCTCCATTATCTATACATGTAGACTTTTGACTAGTTATAATTTTGGAAGAGGACTCCAAAGGCCCTTCAAATGAAGTACTAGGGGTGGCTCTATAATGAGATTTGTCATCTGGATACTGCCTTGCTTTATTTGGTCTTGTAGCAGTTGCCTCCTTATTAGCTGCTGCTGCTTCAAACTGTTTAATTAACTTCTCTCTCTTCTGATTCCACTTTACCTCAAGCTGCTCAGTCACCACCTGCTCCCAAAATTCACGCCACAGTTTTTCACATTCCTTTGGGTCTTCATTTCCTGCATGCATCTCCTGGTATTTTGCCTTGAAAATTGCATATTTATCTTCATAACTGGGATGAGCCTCCGGCACCTCCAAGTAAGTTTGGCGGTCTATTTGGTGGTCTTTTCTCAACTCCTCCTCTGCAGCCAGGAAGAGTTTCATAGTTTCTGGATCAAAATTGGGGCTGAAATGAATAAAAATTAAATAGTCACCTGTACAAAATTAATTAAGCATATTATGTTCCTAAACTGTAAAAACAAATCACATTAACACTGCTCCGTTAATAAAACAGGTACAGAATGCTGTACCTGTACCTGTAAAACTTTCATGCTAAGTGTGTGCAGCTGGCCAGTGGCTGGACCTTGACAATGACTGTTTATAGTTTGAATCAGGGTTGCAAATATTTTCCAAGCAGTTGCATGTTTTGATGCATGCTACCTTTCTGAGGGCCTTTCCCTTTGGTAATGTAATTAATCTTGTATTCCCACTCCACGGTGCCTCTATTGAGGGTGAGGGAGGAACAGATTCTGCTCGTGGTCTCTAGCACACATTCATGATTTGTTAGTGCCTGGTTTGGTATCCAGATTTGAAGGACTGCAGGAGGGGAGCTCAGGATGATAGAGATAGTAACCCATCAAGAAATAAGAATACTTTGCATAATGCAAAGTTAGTCTGGATTTGAACCCCACACATCTGAAAATTTTGGTTCAAATTCTAAATTGCTAAATATTGGTTATAGTACAGTACAGTGGTACCTGCTTGAAATACTAATCCGTTCCCAGAGATGTGTCGCACATCAATATTTTTTAATCCAAAATTAATTTTGGATTAATTTTCAGATTCCAGTCCCCTTCCATCAATCCTATCCCTCTCTCTCTCCACCATCCATCCATCCAGTCCCTCTCCACCATCCATCCATCCAGTCTCCCCCCACCATTCATCCATCCAGTCCCCCTCCACCATCCATCCATCCAGTCCCCCCCCACCATCCATCCATCCAGTCTCCCTCCACCATCCATCCATCCATCCAGTCTCCCTCCACCATTCATCCATCCAGTCTCCATCCACCATCCAGTCTCCCTCCACCATCCAGTCTCCCTCCACCATCCAGTCCCCTTCCACCATCCATCCATCCAGTCCCCCTCCACTATCCATCCATCCAGTCCCCCTCCACCATCCATCCATCCAGTTTCCTTCCACCATCCATCCATCCAGTCCCCCTCCACCATCCAGTCCCCCTCCACCATCCATCCATCCAGTCCCCCTCCACCATCCATCCATCCAGTTCCCTTCCACCATCCATCCATCCACCCCCTATCCATCCATCCATCCAGTCCCCTCACCACCCAGTCCCCCACCATCCATCTTGGGACCCATGGCATGATATATAATAAGAACTTTACTGTTCAGAAAACAAAAAAGTAGAAAACAATTAAATTCTTTACAAAGAATTCAGCACAGTTGTCACTAGGCTGGACACCCTGGTAAACAACAGTGTGTTTCACCCTGCGCCCTGCACCACGTGCTCGCTCGACCCATACACGTATCAACTGACGTCACATTCCAAGTAAAACGTCGTACACCAATTCAAATTTTACGATGAATTTGACGTCATATACCAAAAAATCGTCCTCTAGGGCAGTTGTACTAAGATACACTAAGATACCACTGCACTGATCAGGATTTTTCCCTAATATTTAAAAGTGCATTTCCCTATTCAGAACTTTGAAATATAAGTTCCAGTAGCATAACCTATTTCCTAGGAAGATTTGTTAAACAGAATTCCAGACATTTTAAGCTCCAATGTATTAAATATCTAACTTATATAAGACAAGTAAATTTTTATAATAATTTTTTTTTTAATATTCTACTCTACATGAGTGAAAACGGCATACCATTTCATCTTTGAGCTAGTGGATGAAGTTCCAAGAGACAAGTTCGACTCTGACGATGTTGAGGAGCACCGTTTTCGTTTACCAGACTTGCCCTTCGATGTTGATGGAGATGGGCTGCTTTGCTGTTGGGGTCTTTCCACAGATGATAATTGGTAACCAGTTTTTTCACTGGTCATTTTGGATGATGTCATCAATGGCGACAACTTCCTCTTTTTAACAGGGCTGCAGGTTACATGTGTAGATCTCTTCCTCTTGGAATGTTTTGCCAGCTGTGAATAATCCTTTGAACCCCCTTCAGTATTTCCAGTTCTTTGTTTATCTGTTGTGAATTAATAAAAATTTCAGTATACATCACAAAAGAATTTCACATTAAATATATTCCTTAGCAGGGCTGGTGCAAAAAAAGTGCATTAAGTGCCATAAAGGGCAAGCTGCTCAAAAAACCTGAAACATCAACCCAACTCTTACCACTAGAGAATGGGTAAAGCTAAATCAAGATGAAAGGATAACGGAATTGTTCATAATTCAGAAGGCAGCCGCAACCTGAATTTGTAACCAAGATAGATAAATCGATCCAAACTCAAAAGAAACAGGACCCATCATTGAGCCATGCTTCCAATCCTCAAACAGGAATCGAAGCAAATCTGTCCATGCCTTAACTGGAGACAAACAAAACAATGAAAACCTGCAAAAAGACAGGCGACCATGGAGCCTACAGGAACCGTAATTACATGTAAAGAAGCCATCAAGGAATCCATACCAAATTGTGATGGAGGATAAGAAAACACATCCATGCAGAGACCAAACACCCAGAACCAGGCACTAGAGACTATCGAGGGTTGAAGGGCACGCACAGACCCATCTCAGGGCCATCTACGACACTCAAACCCTCACCACAACCAAACCCAGAAGCCCTAGGAAGAGATGCAGGATCCCCACCACATGCCTGTGAGTAAAGAGAGACATCATCCTAAGAGAGTCTAAGCTCCATAAAAAAAAAGCAGTGTCCCCACTGCAACAGGGAAGATTTGTCTGCGACGAAATCAATCTCTGCCGCAGGTTCATACAGAGCATTCGCCAGAGAAATGCCTATAGTCCCCAACCCCGGAGCAGCCCAGGACCTCAGAGCCAGAACACACTTGAGCACCTGCACCAAGGGCAGAGGGTGGATGGCAGGATACACCAAACCTGCATAAAGTAAGAAATGAAGAGAAGATGAAAACAGAACAAGTCTACATAACCAAGTACTCCATGTTCTATAAAAAAAAAAAAAAACATGGGCTCCAAATCTGAGATCCCCAAGCCAGACCAAGAACATGTGAACAAAAATGAGATGTTGTCCCATAAAATGGCTGGCATGAAAAGCTGTCATCAACAAAGGCGACTCGGCCAAGACCGAAGTCTAACAGGCCTCATAAGAACAAGGATGAAAAAACAAACATTAAGCCAACAAAGAACTAGGGTTGGGGCTCTATTTCAAACGTGGGGGATTAAATGGACAACCACTCCTGCAAAGCAGACCGAGTCCCCAGCAGCAAAACCCACAGCAGAGAAGCTGCAAAGACAACCACCCCAAAGACAGCAGAAAACAGCCACCACCTAAAAAACAGGAGCAGGAATAAGGGAAAGCAGACACTTGTGAGAGGAACCTAGCCGAATCCAAACATGGGTGAGGACAGCCCATCAGAAAGCCAACCAAGCCAAGAAAATCCAGGGCACATCTGTTGCAGCCCCGACCACAAAATGAGAAGCAAAGAACCAGCACCAAACCCAGGAACAGAAGGGCAAGAGGCAAGAGCCGAGCAACCCACAGAAAAGGTATCCAAACACAGCCAAACAACTACACTAACAGCATAAAAATAGTTGAGGAATATAATCAATGCACCAAGTCCTTTAAAGAAATGGGGACAAATACAAGCCAGGGCAAGGCTAGGACCCCAAACCCAATGGAGTCCTGAACTGTGGAAGGAACCAAGGCAAGCCTGCCCCACAAATGGCAGGAACATACACAGTTGGAAATCAGCAGAAAAAGCTAGGGGACGAATCCAGAGAACCAGTCAGCACCCACAAATGCATAAAGGGAGGAATAGTCTTGGAACAAACTAAAGTGACGAAGATACAAAGGAACACCGAAAATGGCCTAGATGACATGGGTGGCTATGAAGGCCCAAAGTGGCCCGCTGTATAGCAAGCATGCAAACCATAGGTGCACCCCCCCCCCAAAGAAGTCTCCAGTTGCTTCAAACCCCGAGTCTCACAGAAGATTCAAAGACCCATGTACTATCCAGGCCAAAGTACCCCTCCGTAATAGGACAGCACTCATGAATAGACTCCCAAACTCATCAGGGAATGCAACCCTGTCAAGGCAGCGAGCACTTAGGTATATGCTGCTCAAGGCAAACCGTTGCACAAAGTTCAATCAACAAGTGAGGTTTATAAAGACGTGCTCATAAAAATTATACTAAAAGTAGAACAATACACAAACAAATGGCCCCCACTGGGCAAAGTCCAAAGGACTTACTTTGAAAAAACCAAAAGCTGAAGAACATGGCAACAGATGGAGCACTACACACAGTAGCACCAGGCAAATGACTCTGTTCACCACCTGAACCATCAGTTTCCAGTGCTGGCATCTGGAGGTGGAACTAGTGGCGACACTACCTCACTGCTGGGTGTCGTTTTTTCTGTTTTGCTTACTTTTGCCTTGTCGGTTTTCTTTCCCAGTCTACTCTTAAAGTGGCTAATTCATCAGAGTAGTTTACAATTCTCTGCTCTCTGTGCCTCTGTGAGGGGGATCAGAGTTCGTTCTCTGATCTCAGCAGGTTATTAATGACTCGCCTGGGCCTGGTGCAATGTAATAGGTGTGGAGCTATCCAAAGCGACTATCTACAGGGAACCCACCCAGAAAGTGGAGAAAGGTGAAGGCTGTTAAGAGAATGCCAGTAACAGCTGGTGGAACATCCGTGGACACCCTATTTGTGTTTCCAGGAACGTACAAATCAGATTAACCAGTTGCTTACAGATTTTATTTCCCAATAAAAGAGAAATATAAAAAAATGGAAGGTAAATAAAAGGTTTTACATAAACATCTTTCACAGACTGATGGTGGATTTCAGTATTTTGTTAACAGCAGAAATCTTACTTTACCTCTTAAATCCTTGATATCTAGCTGGCTTTTCTGCTCCTCCATTGAAACCTTGACAAACTTTGTCTTGAGAAGGTCGGCTGCAGCACCAACTTCATAGTCATTAAACTTCTCTGTTATAACAACCTTGTTTAAACCTGAAAATGAATTGTCACTTCAGCAAGATACTCTCAACAACTCTCCACTTATAAAATTTTGCTTGGAAAAGTTCCATAGAATTTGTATGAAAGATGCGTGTTACTCACCATTTAGGCTTTCCACTTACAATCAGGACAGATTACAAAACCAAAGTAATCTTTTCCTCCATCCAATTACATTGATAATAATAGAACTTCCTTTAGGTTACATATCAGAATGGCATATTCAAAATACTTTTGACAATTATGCTAAAACAATGAAACAATACTTAATCTCTTGAGCTTCTAGCAAAAGAATACTGTACCCATTTATCTGAATTGCTCTTCACCACCAAACCCACACTATACGTACATGCACAAGAACATCTCCAGAGCAGAATGGCGGGATCGAACCAGCATCATGAGTTGTCCCAACTGTGCGCCTTAACCCAAGGACCACGATATGCTAATGAGCATATCGAGGTCCATAGATTAAACACCTCAGGAAGCTGGCTCAATCCAGCCCTCCTGCTCCAAAAATTTCCCACACTATCTATATTTTATAACATTTACATAGCTGGTATATAAACTAACTTAAGTTAGTACTGCAATATATTATCCTACAAAAATTAAGCAACAACCAGTTCCACTGGAAACACAATACTGTACCAAAATTTCCCAGGATAATCTTAAGAATGTGAGTGAGTTGGTGTCGAAGCATGAAGTCCTTCAATATGGCAGAAATATCATCAATTATGATGGCCCTGGTGTTGCAAAAGTGGCTCGAAGATTCTTTAGACTTTGTCACCAATAACTTGGACAGAACACTTGGTGTCCCAATCAGCACTGATGCATTCTCTGTAACATCATCGTGTAAAGCAAAATCAGGATGCGTTGCATGCTTCTGAACACTTAAAAATACAAAGTTGCAATGAAATATTTTATTAAATAGGTGCTGTATATACCAAAAAAACTAATTATAATCTAAATTTTCTTAACTATTACTATTATTTTATTATGTACAAAGGAAGAACTTCAAGAGTAACAAACCTAAATTCTGGTGCTCATGAGTGACTACGACAACTGTTTGAAGGAATATTTTGGCCAAGTCCAGCACTGCCAGTCTCAACATGTTGGCCATCATTGCTGAGGGAGTTATTATCAAAACTCTTACACCTGAAAAAATTAAATGATTATATATATACAGTATGTTTACTGTGAATTTAAATCATCTTCAACTAGAAACTACAGTATACACAACACCCAACACAGGCAAATCAAAGGGCTATATATTGAATTATTTAATGGAAATAATTAGTGTTTTACTAACCTTATAGATATTAAGCTTTTAAATAGCCATTTATGAAGGAAAACAACAATATGTTACTATGTAATCGGACTGTGGGGAGAGGCAGAAATGCCCTTCTCACAAGTGTGAGAAGAACTCAACAAGAGGTTCCTGGACATCTACAACCAGAAACAAAGTCTCTCTTGTCAAATCGGCTCTGATAAACAACAAACCCGACATGAACCTTAGTCCTACCTTTGTTGCTGTTGACTCTTCCCTTTCACAGTACATTCTCAAATGCTCTAACCGTCCCTCATATGTGACCTGACATGAGCCTACACCCCTTTTTTCTTTCTTTTTCTTTCTCCTCTTATTCTTACATTTCCATTCTTATACTCATTATTACCACCTTCTTACACCCCTATTATTACACCCATCCCATCCGTACCTTTTGCCTTGCTCATGCCTTCCTCTAGGAATTTCCTTCTCCTCACCTCTCTCTCTCTTGCCTTACTTAATCCCATGCCTCCCACACTCCCATCACAACAGACTTGATAATGGTCCAGGACAGACAAACGTCATTGTCTCCTCATCTTCTGGTGTGTGATTAGTCTTCAGAAACAAATTCATGTCCAAAAGATAGGTGACAACAGATGGGCAGAAACAACACTAGACAGAATTTATGTTACTGTAAAAGGAGGTAAAAAAAAAGGACACCTGGAGGAATTGGATGTAACAAGAGCAGTAGAATCAGTCCAGATATCACCATGGTTACTGAAGGAAGCTGTAGGGATTTTTTGTTACCAATTAACTAGACAAGAGAGAGAGATACCGAAAATCTGAAAAAAAAAGCATGTGTAGTTGCAATATTCAAGAAAAGTGACAAACTTGAAGCACTATAGACCAGAGTCACTAACATCCATTCCATGTAAAATGTTGGAAAATGTTGTAGTAAAATTTGTAGATTTTGAGAGAGTAAATTTCCTAAAAAGAGACAACACAACTTCAGAAGGGAAAAAAAAAAGAGTCATGCTTAACAAACTTGATTGAATTTTATGACAAAGTCACCAAAATAGGACAAGACTGAAAGGTGGCTGGACTGTATCTCCCAAGACTGCCAGAAAGCTTTTGATACAGTCCCCCACAAAACACTAATACCCATGATGGGGAGACAAGCAGGGATAACAGGAAAAGTCACTGGAATGAGTAAAGAAATACCCAATTGACAGGAAACAAAAGGGACAGAGGTATGTCAAGCTATAGAGGAGTGGAATGGTGTTCCACAGGGCTATGTCCAGAATCATTGCTTTATGTAAATGATCGACATGAGGGAGTAAGCTCATACATGACAATGTTTACAGGTGACACAGTTAATGAAGAGACTAAAAACTGAATAGGACCTTAGGATGCTGCAAGAAGACCCCTCACAAATGGCTGCTGGAAATCAACCCAAATAAGTACTAGGTAACGATATGAGAAAAGTGAGATAACAGACCTGTAGGTACCTACACCGTAAGGATAAGTAAACTACAAGGAAAAATAAGAGAAAAGATCTGGGAGAAGACATGTGAACAGGATAACATCATAAACATATGGGAAGTTAGCAAAAGGAAGTACATCTTTTAAAAATCTAAACAAGGAGCCTCTCAAGCCTATACACATTACCTATGTGAGACCATTACTCGAACATGCAGTATCAGCATGGAACCCATAATTTGTGAAGCATAAACAATAAACTTGACAAAGTCTAGAGTTTTACAACTAGATTAGTACCAGAACTGAGAGGATTCATCTAGTATGACAGATTGAGAGGACTTCATCATAAACTTTGTGGAGAAAAGAAACTGAGGGAGATACGATCACTTCATACAATATTCTCAGGAGAATAATGTGGACAAAGGAAGCCTATTTAAATTAAAAGGTTGTGGGACAAGGGAACATAGGTAGATACAGTGACAATGTCAAAGGTTATCATTCTTCAAGGGTTTAAAAATAATAGTTGTTCTCATCATGAACTTTCATATAACACTAGAAGGCACGCCAGATTTAATTATGTTTATAAATTGTCCGTTCTACTCAAAATTCATCACATGTTTCGTCTTAGGATTGCTCCTACTATCGTTAAAGCCATGCCCTCAAAGTTGCCTTCACTTTTTAAACCATGGTGGTATGATATTATCAATCTTCAGAAAAAATAACATGGTACCTATAGGAATGCAATCTTCAATATCTAGGGCTGATATAAAAACAACAAAAGTGAATAGGTCAAAATGCTCAGTGTTGTCACAGGCCACTAAACTAGAGGTCAAGTCAGATAGATTATAAAGCTGAACTGTACATGCAAGGATAAGTTAAACTGCAGAGAAGCATATGCAAGGGTAAATTAGAAAGCATTAAAAACCAAATTGTGCATATAGGTAATTACAAAAACCTAATTTATCGTGTAGATATTTTATATGGGGTAAACAATCGATGGGGATGGGGGGGAATGCTATATCACACTGTTTAAGGAATTGAAACATTACTTACCAGAGGCAATTGGCAGCTTAAAAATATTCCTTATCGCTTCCACCGTGAAATATATGGTGCTACCAAGTCCCTCGACATACAAGTCTTGCCAGCATTCATGGTATAGAGAATCTGCACTCTCTGTGGAGTAAAATATTACAGTCAATATCTACCATCCACTCAAAGCTGTATTCTTGGCATAAATCACAGCACTGTACTGTGGTCAAGATGGCAGGAAGAGAAAAGAGTGAAAGCAAGAGAAATCGAGTGATGGCAACTGTTCTCACCAACAGTAGTTGTACTTATAGCAAAATCCAGGTCTCGCTTGCTATAAATACAACTGAAACCACATGGTGCATATATGCCTCCAGCATTCCAGTACCGTCTTACTGTGCCTGCTCTTGAAGCTCTCATTAAGGTGGCTTCTACCATTTCTACCTTAAGCTCTTCCAAATATTTAACATCTCTGGGTCATTTGTGTTTCCAACTTTCAGCAGTGCTCCATTGTACTGCTACACCTCACTAGGAAATTACCAATTATCTCCTGTACTTTGTTCAAGATAGTGAAGGGTTAATGGTTAACCATTGTGATGAACACAATGGTTAATCTCGTTTTTCTCCTCTACTTGTTTAGACTTTGGGAGTGACAGAAAAGATGCTGCCCCAATGCCGACAAAGCTTGTAAAAACTTCACCTCTGGGAAGAGAGCGGGAAGAACAATGACCAAGTGACCTCTTGGGGGGGAGCAGGCTGATAGGTGTCAAGTGTCCAAGAGGAGCACATGGAAACTTCCCGGAAAACACTGAGGGATTGGTATCTGCATCACCTGTTGCAAACAGTGGCTGCACAAGCCAATAATGTAAAGTCCAGTCCTAAATAGCAGCTCCAGCCTGATAGGCAACTGGCAGGAAAGACAGCTTACCCAAAACCTACATTCAACAATGACACTGCACACTGCAATCTCAAGTATGGAATTGAGCAGGAAAGCCATACCAACCTGGTGGATTACATACATGAGATAAAGAAGCCCATAGTGGGTAGGGGATAACAGTTTTGCCAGACCATCCTACAGACAGGCAAGCTATGTGCAGGGAAATAAGCGTGCCGAATGTGAAAAATCATGTACAGCAACAAACACAACTTTAGCTAAATTTCCAGGCCCGTAATGCATACAGGAGCAGGGTCATCACAATAGGTGGGGTTTTAATGTACACAAGAACACAGTCAAAGGTATGTGTCTCGTCATCAAGAGGGCCCACAGAGAACAGTCTTGTGTACTGTTCGGTAACTAAGCAATACAAAAGGAATAAGCACTCGAAAAATAACACTTACTACCCAGGAACAACAAAGGAATTCCTAGTGTAACTTGTGTGTAAAAATGCTGAAACCTTATAAACTTTGGTATAAGAGAGAAACTGATGCATAAATTAACGGCTTAAAATTTTGTTAGGAAAACCAATATTTAAAAAATTGATAAGTAATCATGAATAATATGGTTTGAATGCTTGAATTCACATTGAATAATAATTCACAATAGTACTTTTAATTGGGCTTCTTGAAGAAACCAGAGATTTTGCATGACTAATTTACACTAAGAAGCTAATGGTTTGAATCAGTTATAGGAGTCTTACTTCTAGAAATATTAATATGGCACAGTAATTTAAAAAAATATTACCTGGATGTACAAATGGACAAACTTCTTTCTTCTTTGAACAAAAGTGAGCTTTATTCCTGCCCGGACAAACGAGAGATCGAAATCTTTTAACATGGTAGTCTCTCTCTACAGTTGTGTGAGCATATGGGCATGAATCTTGCTTGGCACATTTTGTCCTCTGTATAACTGCACGACACATTTCATCACTGCCAAGCGTAAGAATGTGTTAATAAAAGCCAATTGGGAAGGCATCCGCAGTCACAATCTCTCACATGATACAATATAAAGATGTTAAATCTACACGTGTTAGTGTGAGTATAATCACTACAGAATATTACTCGCATAATCTTCAATTGTCACCCTTTTCATCACACCCTTAAAAAATTGTTCAAATACAGTACTGCATTTTTGCTTTTACAATAGATTAACACTCAAAGGTTAAAACATGAAAAACCTTCAACCTTCAACATACAACTTCCCTACAACCAAATACTAATATTAATTTTGAATCTTGAGTTCTTTTTAATAATTAATGCATATCAATGCATATGACTTCACCACATTAAAGGTTTGGAATTGCCTTAAAGTGTGAACTTTGTGTATGCCTACACAATTATCTTTAAACCAATCTCAAAATTTGACTGAATGTTAATGAACCCAGGCAGACCCCAATCATATAGTAAAATTGAACCCAATTACAGTGATTAAATTTCACGTGTTAGTGTGAGTATTTACAATCATTGCAGAATATTACTCGCATAATCTTCAATTGTCACCCGTTTCATCACACCCTTAAAAAATTGTTCAAATACAGTACTGCATTTTTGCTTTTACAATGGATTAACTTATTTGAAATTTACTGATCATGTACAGCAGTACCGCCAAATGTTCGAAAGCACAAAACAAAATGCACCCGCGTAGCAGACATAAGACGTACCTGTATTCATAGAACCCTGGGCTTCGACGTCGATCTAATAGATTGTGATAGCCAGAACACAAGCCAGGGGAGTAACACTTGGGTTTTATACACATTTTAACCTTGAATCCATAAACATTGAAACCTGAAACAAAAAAATAGCAAGCATATCAGAAAAAATGTAGGGAAACTCAGGTATGTTTCAGAGAGAAGAAAGATACAAAGTATTCATCTAATACCAGGCAGATGGCAACACTACGTTGTGATGATCTCCTAATGGTCAATTTAAAGCCATATTGTTTTATGCTATGGTTTATTTATTTATTTATTTATTTTTCCATTTCCCATCTAATTTTTACAATGTCTGTTATAAGCCTAATACTATGAATATGCTAGATGCATCTCACATCCAGATCAAGCATTGATTGTAATAAATTGTTCCTTTCTCATGGCTGCCCTAATTTTCTTCTTTATCCTACAGATCATATCACTCTGCCTGGCCACACTAAGTTCTACAAACCCATGACAGCCCAATCCTTTCTGTCAAATCATCACAATGTTACTTTATCCTACATTAGACCTAACTTTCTTGTATACACACTCAAACTCGTTCACAATCTTTAGCAGTGTATCTTCACTCATGGGAAAGAACCATCACATTATCTGTTTACATCATCATCAATACCAACTATTTACCTCCTCCACAATCCACTTTTACTCCATGTGTTGTCTTTGGCACTTGCCAGCAAGTGCAAAGAAGCCAATATAAGAATACCACCAAGAGGACTTCAAAGTTAGAAGTACAAGATCAGTCAATGATAATAGATGCCTGGAAGCAAAGAGGGTCAAGAAGGTTTGGAAAGAACAGAAGAAAGCCAGAACTCCTATTAAGAGAGATTAGTAAAAGGATAAAGAAGCAATGTAAAAATGACATGTTGCATCAAAGACAAAGGAAAAACCAAACAATCACATTAGAAAGAAAATGGTGGCGAATGAACAGGTAATCAGACTAAAGAAAGCCTGCATGTACACACAAACACAGAATATGACATAGTAAGTGAAGTATTAAATGAAAGATACCCAGAAACATTTTAAAGAACTCCCAGTAGAACTGTAGGGCTGGAGCCTTCCTAATGACAGAGTGAGCAAAATTGAGGTAATGACAGATACAGCTAATGTTTTATTTTGTGGCAAAATAAAAAAAGTGGCAAACACCCAACAGAAAAAGTGGCAAACGGGCAACAAAAAAAGTGGCAAATGGCCAACAGAAAAAGTGGCAAATGCCCAACAGAAAAAGTGGCAAACGCCCAACAGAAAAAGTGGCAAACGCCCAACAGAAAAAGTGGCAAACGCCCAACAGAAAAAGTGGCAAACGCCCAACAGAAAAAGTGGCAAACGCCCAACAGAAAAAGTGGCAAACAGCCAAAAAAAAAAAGTGGCAAAACCAATTCTTTAGTATGCAGCATAAGCATGGTATTCAAACATGAAAAAGCATGACAAAACAAGTACGTGGATACATGGCAAGACTTGCCTCAGAGTGGATAAAGAGGCAATAATAAAAAACAGCCAGACCAGTTAAAATGGAGAGATGCAAGACAATCATAAAAAATATCAAGTAAAAATGAAACAGGCTGCAAGAGAAGATTGCTGAGGTCAATTCAATAAATAGCTTCAAACGGAAATATGACAAGACACAGAAGGAATAAAAGTCATTGCATTACCACATTAGAAGTTGAAAAGGTGTGTTTAGGGAGCTATTACATAACACTGCAAATACAACTAAGCACGTAAACACACACCCGAGCACTCGGTCAAGTCAAACAACAAATCAAATCACTCGCTAAATGATAGTGAAGCATTCAACAAAGCATGCAGACACAGGAGTCAAACAGATACACAGATATACTGCACGTACAGAGGCAGTCAGGTTTGTTCAGTGGGTCAGTGTCAACACTAGACACGGCAACATTAATTTATTGCATAATGGGAAAGCTCTGTTGTACCTGTCCAAGACCTGTTTCTTCCGAACCAGTGCACCAACCACCGAGCAGCTCTCGTGATTTGACAATCGCCAATATTCAAATGGCCAGGCAGAAACCCAGCTTACAAGCCAGATCAGTTATTAATATTTTGTGCAAATTAACATTATATTCAAATATAGGTTAAATATACTAATATGGAGTGGTTTGGAAACCTAGCTATTATTTGAAGCAATACCTGTACATCTATGGGAAATTATGTTCAGAGCACAGAACACATGACTTGCAAATTACAATTTTAAACTCAACCAGTTCATAACTTGGAGACTCCCCATAATGTATATACATAATGATACAAACAATACTTCTCAAATCAAATACCTTTATCAATCCACCTCTTTATGCAGCTCACCATCTCATCCTCTTGACATTTCAACACATCTACCACCTCACTATCCAAGGCCAGCTCATCCTGGTAGTTGTACTCACTCTTTACAGCTGAAACATCTGAAGGAAAACAAGAAAGAGGAATTTTAAGTAATACTGTAGTGTTTGGTGTGTGTATTTGGTGATTGGTAATTGTGTTCAGTGCTTGATAATACAGTGACACCTCTCAAACGTCCTCACACCCAGGAACCAAAGGAGGGAAAGGGGCAGTAAACATGGCGTAACATGCAAGCCCAATTGCTCAACCTCCATCAACACAAGGAATGCCCACCTAGCCACTAGAGTTCAAAAGGGGCTGTCAGAAGCATAATGGGATGCCAGCCGACTAAGCAGTCACCACCTGGGGCCAGATTCACGAAAGCACTTACGCAAGTACTTACGAACGTGTACATCTTTCCTCAATCTTTGACGGCTTTGGTTACATTTATTAAACAGTTTACAAGCGTGAAAACTTTCCATTCAACTGTTGTTATTGTTATAAACAGCCTCCTGGTGCTTCGGAGCTCATTAACTGTTTAATAATTGGAAACAAAGTTGCCAAAGATTGAGAAAAGATGTACAGGTTCGTAAGTGCCTGCGTAAGTGCTTTCGTGAATCTGGCCCCTGGAGATCAGTCCTGAAATCTGGTGGACAACAGCCCAGCATGGGAAGAAAGATCAGTCTTACCATAAAAGTGACTCCACTGCCTTGCACGAAGCAGGCAAAAAAAAAAAAACTTCCATCCAGGGCCAGCCCTATTGTTAAATGGCAAACAGACAAGTATCTAAAAACCACTGAACATTTTATGAATTCCAACAGCATTTGGCATTCCCAGAAAGGTACATCTCCTCCCCATCCCCATCCTGTAATGTGATGTGTTGATTCTATATGGTACAGTTTAGTGTGAACATATGGTTAATGGATGTACATGAGAATTTTTAACCATTCTCTACATAGCTCTATATACTCCATGAAAATGAAAACTATACAAAGGTGATACATAACCATATGGTGATACATAAACACCATACCTATTTCTAAACCAAATTAAATAACTACTTTATTACACACATCATCTCTTCACTTCTCCAAACTATTACTTAATGAAAATTTGTTTTAATTCTGCAGTTAATGTAGAATGCTATCTACTGAAAAAAAAAATATTAAAAACTAACCATAGTCCCCATCCAGGTTAACCTTAAGTTTTTTGTCAAGGAAGCGGTAATCATTGAGCATTGTTACGCAGAGAACAGCATTCCTCAGTGTCAAGAACCTGTAGAGCAGATCATCTGAAGAACAAAAACAACTTATTAATAATGCAAGAGTACACTTACACCAACAAAATATAAAGAGAACATTTCTTCTCTGAAATCTATTATAGGGACTTGTTTACTTAGTAAAACAACTTTACAATTATACTTTAGCATCAAATACTTTATATCACATAACGTTCAGGTTTTTTCTAATATTTGTGCAGTCATAACCCTGTTTCTTATTTAAATACTTTAGTAATGATAGAACAAACAGAAACCCTTGATTACTTCCTTTCATGCAGTACACAACTTTTTTCCAAAATGTTGTTTCTGAACAGGCAACCTCAGTATACCAGTCTTGTTATACGAGGGGTGAGTGTTACTGACAGTTGGGACTGGCAAGGGGGAGTGTTACCGACAGTTGGGACTGGCAAGGGTGAGTGTTACCGACAGTTGGGACTGGCAAGGGTGAGTGTTACTGACAGTTGGGACTGGCAAGGGTGAGTGTTACTGACAGTTGGGACTGGCAAGGGTGAGTGTTACTGACAGTTGGGACTGGCAAGGGGGAGTGTTACCGACAGTTGGGACTGGCAAGGGTGAGTGTTACTGACAGTTGGGACTGGCAAGGGTGAGTGTTACTGACAGTTGGGACTGGCAAGGGTGAGTGTTACTGACAGTCCATACTCAACTGCCCACTCCATAAACCCTCCATTGCTTAGCCTCCCCCCCCCCCCATCATACAGAAATGGTACAAAAAAAAACAGAAAAGCTAAATGTGTCAAGTTAAATTAAAGCGATCATCACTATTTCATGAAAAAGAGCAGAAAATTATTCCTAATGTGATAATGTGTTACTCTGTAAAAGGACCTATACAGCTTTTGATTTACAAATAGGTAATGTGCATTTACTGTTACTTAAGTAAAATATCAGTAAACAATTTAAATAAATCAGTAAATAAGTGCCATTAAATAAATATGTAAATAAATTAAATCAGTAAATAAGTTTAGTAAAAAAAAGTAACGTGCATTTACCGACATACAGTATTAGTGTGATCAACAAAAGCTTACCTCCATCAAATTTTCCAGGGCTGCATGCACCACACTCTTCAAATACTTCATGGATAACCGATATTGGAATCAAGTCCGATATGTTTGAAGCCCTTACTATAATATCTTCTCTAAAGTGAGGCTTGGGTCTAAAGGTG
The DNA here is from genome assembly GCF_040958095.1 of Procambarus clarkii. Lineage (NCBI taxonomy): Eukaryota > Metazoa > Arthropoda > Malacostraca > Decapoda > Cambaridae > Procambarus > Procambarus clarkii. Next base: position 18,362,055 of record NC_091198.1, read on the forward strand.
GCATGGTGCAACACTTTCTTCGTAACCCGCACCGTATCACATATCTTAACATTGTCTTCATTACCTTTTTTAATGACAGTAGAACCAGCCTTTTCTGATCGCACATTTGAGAGTCCCAGCTCTCTCTCGTGTTCTTCCACCGATTCTTCTCTCTTGGATTTGGTAACAAGATCTGTGATTGCATTTTTTTGGTGCAAAGTCTTTACATTATCTTCATTATGTTTCAAGTTAGAAATGCTTACATCCTTTCCTCGCACACATCCAGAAATTGCAGAACGATCATCCTCAACTAGACTGTTTTCAATGACTGTGCATGTATTACTCGAGGACAAATTTTGTTCAACATTCATATGAGTGACTTCCTTACAAGTACTACTGACTCCAGTGTTCAGTGTTCTATTATTGCCTTTTACCACACCTTTTTCTTTTGTACCTGAAGACTTGCTACTACAAACACTTTTGCCAACATTACTATTATGTCCCATTTTAATGTGCAATTTATTTATCGGATCTAATTTACATTCGAAAGCTGATTTCACATGAGAACTCTCCTGGCATAATTTTGGTTTCTCGGCTGCCTCTGGTAATCTCTCTGTAAATGGCTGTGGCAACTGCTTGTCTGACATTACCAATGGCTGTCTGGAATATGATTCTGGTACAGGTGTTGTAGTTAATTCTAGCAGTTGTTTGGCAGTGGCTTCTGGATGTGTTTTGGCAGAGGTTTCTAATGGTTGCCTAACAGAAAATTCTCCCACCAATGGTTTGAAGGGTTCCACAAGTTGCTTTACAGTTTCTTCTGGTTGCTTGACCAGCTCAGATAATTGTTTAACAGGCCATGATTGTGTGGTATGTGATTGTCCTGATTGCTTGACAGAAACATCTGTTTCTTTCTTTGAAATTGACTCTGTAGACTGCTTCTCAATATCTCCAGATTGCTCAGTATGTTCTCCTTGCTGCTTACTAAAGTAGTTTGAAGGCTGCTTGAGAGGAGCTGCTTGCTGTCTTGTAATAGTTCCCGATTGGATTCCAGCAAATCCTACTAGATGTTTAGTGGGCAGTTCTCTTGGTTGCTCGGCACCCAGTGTGGCAGACTCTTCGGCACCCAGCGCGGCGGGCTCTTCGGCACCCAGTGAGGCGGGCTCCCCGTCAGGTTCCTTGGCAGACGCCCCGGATGACGCCCCGGCAGGCTCCTCGGCAGACGCCCCGGCAGGCTCCTCGGCAGACGCCCCGGCAGGCTCCTCGGCAGACGCCCCGGCAGGCTCCTCGGCAGACGCCCCGGCAGGCTCCTCGGCAGACGCCCCGGCAGGCTCCTCGGCAGACGCCCCGGCAGGCTCCTCAACAGGTTCCCTGGCAGGCTCCTCAACAGGTTCCCCGGCAGGCTTCTCAGCAGACACCCTAGCAGGCACCTTAGCAGACACCCCGGCAGGCTCCTTAACAGACACCCCGGCAAGCTCCTCAGCAGACACCCCGGCAGGCTCCTCAGCAGACGCCCCGGCAGGCTCCTCGGCAGACGCCCCGGCAGGCTCCTCGGCAGACGCCCCGGCAGGCTCCTCGGCAGACGCCCCGGCAGGCTCCTCGGCAGACGCCCCGGCAGGCTCCTCAACAGGTTCCCTGGCAGGCTCCTCAACAGGTTCCCCGGCAGGCTTCTCAGCAGACACCCTGGCAGGCTCCTTAGCAGACACCCCGGCAGGCTCCTTAACAGACACCCCGGCAGGCTCCTCAGCAGACACCCCGGCAGGCTCCTCAGCAGACACCCCGGCAGGTGGCCCGGCAGGCTCCTTGGTAGACACCCTGGCAGGGTCCTCGGCAGACACCCCAGCAGGCTCCTCGGCAGACACCCCAGCAGGCTCCTCGGCAGACACCCCAGCAGGCTCCTTGGCAGACGCCCCAACAGGTGCCCCGGCAGCCTCCTTGGCAGATGCTCCAGCAGGCGCCCTGGCAGCCTCCTCAACAAGTTCCCCGGCAGACGGCCCGGCTGGCTCGTTTGCAGGCGCCCCAGCAGGCTCCTCAGAAGGCGCCCCAGCAGGCTCCTTGGCAGACGCCCCAGCAGGTTCCTTGGAAGATATCCTGATAGCCTCCTCGGCAGACGTGGTGATAGGTTCCTCAACAGGTTCCGTGGCAGATGCCCCAGCAGGCTTCTCAGCATACACCTCGGCAGGCTCCTCAACAGGTTCCCCAGCAGTCAGCCTGGCAGACGCCCCGACAGGCTCCTCAGCAGAGGGCCCTGCAGCCTCCTTAGCAGACGCCCCGACAGGCTCCTCGGCAGACGGCCCTGCAGCCTCCTTAGCAGACGCCCCAACAGGCTTCTCGGCAGATGGCCCGACAGGCTCCTCGGCAGACGGCCCTGCAGGCTCCTTAGCAGACGCCCCGATAGGCTCCTCGGCAGACAGCCCTGCAGGCTCCTTAGCAGACGCCCCGACAGGCTCCTCGGCAGACGGCCCTGCAGGCTCCTTAGCAGACGCCCCGACAGGCTCTTCAGCAGACGCCCCGACAGGCTCCTCGGCAGACGGCCCTGCAGCCTCCTTAGCAGACGCCCCAACAGGCTCCTTGGCAGACGGCCCTGCAGCCTCCTCAGCAGACGGCCCTGCAGGCTCCTCAGCAAATGCCCCGACAGGCTCCTCGGCAGACAGCCCTGCAGCCTCCTTAGCAGACGGCCCTCCAGGCTCCTCGGCAGACGCCCCTCCAGGCTCCTCGGCAGACAGCCCTGCAGGCTCCTCGGGAGATGGCCCTGCAGGCTCCTCAGCAGATGCCCCGACAGGCTCCTCGGCAGACAACCCTGCAGGCTCCTCAACAGGCTCTTCAGCAGACGGCCCAACAGGCTCCTCGGCAGACGGCCCGACAGGCTCCTCGGCAGACGGCCCTGCAGGCTCCTCAGCAGACGGCCCGACAGGCTCCTCAGCAGACGCCCCGGCAGGCTCCTCGGCAGACAGCCCTGCAGGCTCCTCAACAGGCTCTTCGGCAGATGGCCTAACAGGTTCCTCGGCAGACGGCCCGACAGGCTCCTCAACAGATGGCCCTGCAGGCTCCTCAACAGATGGCCCTGCAGGCTCCTCAACAGGCTCCTCGGCAGACGGCCCGACAGGCTCCTTAACAGGCTCTTTGGTAGATGGCCCGACAGGCTCCTCAGCAGGTGGCCCTGCAGGCTCCTTAACAGACGCCCTGACAGGTTCCTCAGCAGACGGCCCTGCAGGCTCCTCAACAGGCTCTTCAGCAGACGCCCCAATAGTCTTTTTGGCAGATGGCCCGACAGGCTCCTTGGCAGACGGCCCAACAGTCTCCTCGGCAGACGACCCGACAGGTTCCTCGGCAGATGACCCGATAGGCTCCTCAATAGGATCCCTGGCAGACGGCCCGGCAGACAGCCCAACAGGCTCCTCGGCAGACGGCCCGACAGGCTCCTCAACAGGCTCCCCGGCAGACAGCCTGGCAGGCTCCTCGATAGGTTTCCCGGCATATGGCCTGGCAGGCTCCTCAACAGGCTCCCCGGCAGACGGCCTAACAGGCTCCCCGGCAGATGGCCCGACTGGCTCCCCGGCAGGCTGCCCGGCAGACGGCTTGACAGGTTGTTTGGTATGTTGTAATAGCTTGTTACTAGGCTCTGTTAACTGATCAGACAAATCAACTTGTCTGGTCACAACTCCTGCCTCTTGTGACAGTATGACCATCTTGTGTACTGGAGGGTCCATTAGTTGCTTGCCAAGTTTCCCATCATTCTTATTAGTTTCTTGCAGATTTTGAGTACACTCAATTGCCTTCATAGAAGTTGTTAATTGTATGAGAGGTTGTCTTGAAAGTTTTATTGGCTTCTTTGTAGGTCTTGATACTTGTCTAGTTAGTTCTACTAGATTCTTTGTATGTTCTGATCGTTGCTTTGTTGGTCCTATTGGCTTCGTTGTAGGTTCTGCTGTTTGGCTTGTATGCTTCATTGGGTTCACATCAGTTTCTACTAGTTGCTTGGGAGGTTCTGTCAGTTGCATTTCAAGTTCCATTTGCTTCCTTTCAAGTTCAGATAACTGACCGAGAGGCTTAACTGGTTGCTTGGCAAGTTGCACAGACTTTTTTGCTGATCCTGTAGAATGTTGGTTAAGTTCTACTGAAAGCTGGACAACCATTTTGTCATGCTCTACGAGTTGTTTAGTAGGCTCTTCTGGCTTCATAGCAGGTTCTTCTGGCTTCTTTGTAGGTTCTTCTAGATTCCTGGTTAGTTTTATTGTCTTCTTATTTTCTGATAGTTGGTTGGTAGGTTTTTCTAAAACTTTATCAACAGATTGTGCTGGTTGCTTGGTGGTTTCTATTGACTGATTTAATGATATTATTAGTTGTTTGCCACTCCCTGCTGACAACTTGTCAATAGAGATTGGGTGAACTTTGGATGGAGCTTTTATACAATGCTTATCGCCAAAGTTTTCTCTCTTTCTGCCGCTGAATATGCCTGGTTTTGAAAACACTTCAAGAGATTTTGTTGATATGGGATGGGAATCTTTAGGCAGCTCTGGATATTTCTTTGGGAACTTGACAGGAGATATTTTGAACTTTTTGGAAGGGTTTTCTGGCTTTTTGGCACAAGGACCTGCTTGAACTTTAGGAGGGTCCATCGAGGACTTAGCTGGAAACTTGACAGAGGGCTCTGCCGGGAACTTAGCCGAGGGCTTGACAGAGGGGCCTGGTGATAACTTGAGGGAAGGTTTCTCTGACGATGTGTCAGGAGAGACTAATTTCCTCTTAGATGAAGTGCTCTCCAACTCCTCCACATAAGGTTTTGGACATCTGACTTTTACTGAAGTTTTCTTCAAGTCTTGCATACAAGATCCACCAACTTTGCTACATTCTGTATTTAAGGCAGCCAAATCGGAAGCAATTGTTGTTACCGATGAAGATTCCCCACATTTTAGATCTGTAAAATAAAAACCAAGTAAGGTCAAAGTAAGAGAGCATAATGTTGCATAAGCAGTCCCCTGGAAACACAAACCAAAACTGTCTATTTTCTCGCTTGTTACAACTTGTAATAAAGTTGTTACATCTTGGCTTAACGTGTTTATAACGAATTAGAACGTTGTTACAACTTGCTATATTGGTTGTTATAACTGGTTAGGAAGTGTTAAAACTTGTTCGAACGTTGTACCAACGTCGTAGTTTCGGTGTGTGTTTGGCGGGTCAAAGTTTAAGGTCAGGTCAAATAAGGTCATGAAAACACGTGATGGACAGAGGTTCCTCTGGAATACTGACAAAGCAGAATATAAGTACCATAGCTCAAGTTAAATAAATGGTCAAGAAAGATGTAGCTGCAATGGAAAACAGTCTGGAATTTCCTCCAAGTAAATTTATTGAGATTGTAACAAAACAAGTAATATTTTCGAGAAAGAACTGGCAATTTTATACAAGATATACACTTAAATATTCATAAAATGTTGGTCACTTGAATGTTCAGACATGTGCACCAGTTTTCAGCAATTTCTAAGGAAAGTTTCATTCAAAATGAATGAAATTTTTACATATTGTATGGATATATATAAATAACTTTGCAACCTCAAGAACAAGAAGGTATAGGCTCAAGCTAAGGAAACAAAGCTGCCCAAAAAAGTTTTTTTTTTTTTTTGAGCGGTAGACGATAGCAGTAGAGGGTAGCGTGGTAGACGGTTGGAACAAGTATGGTGGCAGTGGAGGCCAAAAATGTCAGTACAGTAGTTTTAAAGCATCGTATGAAATAAAAGGAAACAGTACTGGGAAGATAGGGGAACCACGAGCGTAGCTCTCATCCTGTAATGGCACTGAGGCAATTACATACTTGTTAAGTGCATGACTCACATTATCAACAGATATGCCAATACACATTTTCAGTGTATCTATGCAGCAGCAATTTGTGTAAATTTAAAGGAACTAGCGAGTGTGGGAAATATTAGTTGCACGTCAAGTATTTAACCCTTCCACTGTGTCTGGACAGGCAGTGCAAAATACTGTACAAGAAACCACTGAACTTCCCTGTGCGGCATAATGCCTCAAAAAAAAAAAAAAAAAAAATCTTGGCCACAGCAGCTAAACCGCAAGAGAGACTTTTTACTTGAATTTTTGTGCTTCCTGGATGCTAATTAACAATGTCAAAAGAACAAATAATTTGTTCAGATTTGTTTAGTGAGCACCACGGGGTTGTCAGTAATAAACAGGTGCGTAGTGCAGGGGATAAACAAGCCCTTCCTCTGATATCAAGGATCAGAGTGAAGAGGCACTCATGGCCCAACAGCAATAGCGATCGTCCCTGTATGCAGGTGCAAAAACCTTCAAAACAACATGCAAAGGTATTCTCCAGATATTGCCTGACCACTGTCAATTAAAAAACCACAATAAAAGAAAACTTTTGTCAGAATGAATACGTATTATCAGGTACAATACGCATAAAGAATAGATCACTAAACACACATTCCCATACCTACTATTGCAGTATTAATACACAATAAAATCACAGCGAGCAGCGAGCTCGCTTTCCCAGCGAGCATAAGAAATATTGCCGGAACAACCGTAGACATCTTCAAGAGGAAACTAGATTGTTTCCTCCAAGGAGTGCCACACCAACCAGGATGTGGTGGATATGTGGGCCTGCGGGACGCTCCAAGCAACAGCCTGGTAAACCAAACTCTCACAAATCAAACCTGGCCCGTAGTAGAAGAATTCCTAGAACCCCATCAACCAGGTATCAACCAACCACAGGTGGGCCTTCCATCCCTTCACACAGCATCCAGATTTTCTCTTACAGTATTAATGGTCTTAAGGAAAATTATATAATTGAAAAATAAAAGACCTACAGATAGGTTATATATTTATTTTTGAGGGTTAGCTTTAATACAAATATATGATCTACAGCTAAATGGCTAGCTTTAATACAAGTATGCATTTTTATTGAGATAAGGTACACAACACAATTACAGTTCACAATTACAGGTAACAAACTACATATTTTGTTACCCTTCTTAAGACATTAACAACACAACTCCTGAGACTTACCTACAACATCCTGAGAGGAAATAGATGAGGATGCTGGAGAGCCTTCTTGTACATCTTCCATTTTGGCATTGGCAAAGTATACCACCAGATCCTTGATGACACCATTCCATGCTCTGTGTGCCAATGGGATTTCATTTTGCTTTTTTGCAGTATTTCTAAACAGCACAATTTTATCTTTAGATTTTAAATATGTATTCATTATGCGGAGTGGTTCTGGGAAGCTCAACATGCTCTCAATGAGCATTGATAACCACTTGTTTCTAACATCACTACAATATTTTTCCCACTCTTCACGTTTGCCTTTAACTATACGTAGAGCAGGATCACCATGACAGATGGCGTGTAAGTAGTCATGGTGATGTGTGATTGGAGTATCTCCCCCAGTCAATGACGATGGGCAAAGAGGTGCCAAAAATATTGCAGAGTCTTCTCCTAAATGTTCTGCTACACGGCACGCAAATTCTTTAGCCTGGCAAATGACACCATCAGCAATACTCTCACTGGTAGTGCTCGCACCATCGTCAACAGCCTGTGGGTATTTAAGACTGAAGCTCCTCAATGGAATCCGACACTTGGAAACGACACACTTGGGCACGAGCTCTACAGATGTAGCTACTTGAGACACCTCTAAGAGAATAAACCAGAGAGCTTGAGAGGGCCACACTATCTGGTAATCAAGGATGGTATTCAGACCAGCTTCATCAAGACATATATTTTTATAAACAAAATGTATTGGTAAATGTTTACTTAATTTAACCAGGTGATTGAAGTGGCATTCATCACCAACAACAACAACATCTTTGAAAAGAGGCTTTATTTCATTTTGAGACTGTCCAGATTTGTCCAGCAATGGCACAAGAACCTGGTTAGTAGTACCTGGCACCGCAGTAACAGAGGGACTCAACCTTTCACCAGTTTCAATGCTACCAACACATTCTTCATGAAGATTTGATAGAGCCAATTTTATCACATCTTTCATCATACTTATCCATGGATAAGTCAAATATCTAAAATTCTTATTGCTTTCAATAGACACAAATTTTGTATTTTGGTTCATAATCACAAAATCGGTCATCATAGACGAAAATCTGTCAACCATTCCTTCAATAAATGAACTACACCAAGTTTCACTAAGCTTATTGTAAAGAGTCTTCAAAATAAGCACATCTGAATGGCTGATAACATAAGCAGAATTTTTGGAGACTGCATGGTGCAAATCTTTATGATTTATAAAAGCCTCTTCACATACAACTGAAACTGGTATTAGTGGCACCAACAATGCCTTACCATTGGGCCCCAATTCCTTTTGCACACGATCCTTCAAATTATTAACGTTTGTTATTATGTCAGATACGCGACTGTAAATTTCATTTTCTGAGGGTGTATCAGTGTTGCCAACATATCTAATGCTTGATATGGGATGCAAACATCCATTATCTCCACAACTATTACAGATGTGGAATTGAACAAAACTATAAATACCCAATGGTAATAGCCATAACGCATTTCTAGTTGTGTGATTCAAACTGCGGCGTACTACTTGAGGGATGCTGGTAAAATTCAGGTTATCCTCCATGATTACAGTCACCTGCAATAAAAGAAACAGTTGAATATACAAGTAAAAATAGTTACATCTTATTTAGAAAAGATGTTTGAAAAGGGATGCCCGATAAATAAATTTTCTAGCACCATAAGGTTTTTGGTGTGAAAAGAAAGAATACAGTAAATACATACATAATACATTAAGACAAAATCACCCTCGACTGTTTCCCAGGTGAACAGCCAGGATCCAAACAAAACACTGTCAAGAGGCCAAGAACCTTCACACCACCATGATAAGTACCTTTGGAAATAGTCTAGCCACATCATTAGGTAGCAGAGATAAGGACAAGTACTCTTAATAATGATGTGGTATTAAATGTAAACAATGAATAAACCAATACAACTTCATACAGTGAAACAGCTCTCTCAACACCCCTCACCAAGCAATAAGGGATGCCAATTCCTTGTGTTACTAAACACAATGAATACCACTCTAAACTACCAAATTATTGAGAAAACTACCTATGTCCACTACAGGATACAGGGAGACGAGGAGTCGCAATAACGTGGCTGAAATATGTTGACCAAACCACACAATAGAAAGCGAAGGGACGACGACGTTTCGGTCCGTCCTGGACCATTCTCACAATCAACTTTAGAATGGTCCAGGACAGACCGAAACGTCGTCGTCCCTTCACTTTCTAGTGTGTTGTTTGGGCAATAGGATACAGGGAGGCAAATGAAGAACCAAAAGAGGGCCAAATGCCTCTATACCAGGGGACCCCACTCCACAGTGCAAACAATTCATCCTCCAAACACAAAAACAAATGAGGGATAAAGCAAGGACCCTTGCTAGAGCTGCCTGCTAACAAAAAACCTTTCTGAGCATGCCTGGGATTTAACTCTCAATGTGCAGCTATTTTCAAAATTATCACCTCAACTTTGTGCAACAAAACCAATGTTGAATGTAATGAAGTCTCTTTCTTGAGGAACTTCGGTGGCTCCCTGTAGTCACTAAGCTGCTGCTTGGCTATCTTGAGGTTATCTTGAGATGATTTCGGGGCTTAATGTCCCCGCGGCCCGGTCCTCGCCCAGGCCTCCACCCCCAGGAAGCAGCCCATGACAGCTGACTAACTCCCAGGTACCTATTTACTGCCTATTTTTTACCTCTTTACGATTTTACTACCTGTACCTACAATTTTGTACCTTTTTACTACCTATTTTATGCTAGCTCACAATCTATCAAGTCACACCAGCTCCTTGAGTCAATAAAATCCTACCAGGTACCAGAGGCCAAAACCTATTCCCCCCCCCTCCCTAACAGAGGTAGAGAGAGATCAGAGAATACGTGATTACCCTCACCATAAAAAAAACAGCAGAACGTAGAGCAAAGCAAAACAGACAGCAGCAAGTTATTAAATGTAAACAAATATTCTCCCTCTACACCATAGCTGCCGTTTCAGTGCTGAATGTAATGAGAGGTAATGGAGTATTGTTAGAAATATCACAGCACTTAATATAGTTGAAAGGTGCAAGTTAGCCTAAGAGTACTCACCTGAGGAGATTCAAGTTTCTTAAAGAGATGCCTATACCGCTCATTGGCAAAAATGACGACATGAGAGAACTGCTGTTCCTCAACACATCTGGAACAGTTGCAAAGCATAAAATATTGTAATGATTGACAGGCTGATTTTAATATAGTTACAAAGTCATGGTCTGTATACAATTAGTGTGTGCAGTACAGATATTCCTTATTATATGGTAACTCTGTGAACAGATTTTCACTACTGTATTATGTAACAAAATAGAGAATTATTTTTATGTGGTACATTAAATTTGTATCTATTATCTACCTTGGGCAGCAGTCATCGTCACATGTTGATTCACGGAGTAATGCAGTAATTGTCAATTGACAATTTAAGGAACTATTGTCTAGGTTTTACACACACGATGCAAATAAGGATATAAAAGGTTTAAATACGAATGTAATGGAGTTTACCTTGGCCCATGAACAACAATCCTGCTACCATTTCACAGTTATGTGTACTAAGAGGAGCCAACTGTCATGTGTGTACACCACATTGGTGGCTTAAGCCTTTCTATCTATACTCTCGCCCATATGGTGCCAATTAGGTCACATGTCATCGTCCAGAGCCAAATATCATTGTATATTATGTTCACTATTCTCTATGGTTGTAATGGAGTATACCAGGTAAACCAATCATCAATTGAAACATATGTTATTGAAACAATTGTGTTGAATAACTTTATAAATCACAATTCATACAACACACACTTGTAAATAAAGAGAAACAAGTGAAAATCAGTGAAACATCCAAGGATAAAACAGGAAGTGTCTGCAAAGTCGAGCACCGGGTGTTGACAGGTCTCAGCACGTTCACTGCAAGCATCGTGTGTTAACAGGTCTCAAGACACGTTCACTGCGAGCACCAGGTGTTAACAGGTCTCAAGACACGTTCACTGCAAGCACCGGGTGTTAACAGGTCTCAAGACACGTTCACTGCGAGCACTGGGTGTTAACAGGTCTCAAGACACGTCCACTGCGAGCACCGGGTATTAACAGGTCTCGGACACAATCACTGCGCAACATTCCTAAGCACCTCCACCCAGTGAAACGATAAATATTCACTCATTTTCTTGTTTTTCTTACATTTTGCATACAAATTAATAATTCTATAATGCTTTTTTTTTTTGTGCATAGGCGACATGACCATTCTGTAAAAGCCACTGACAGAGGGTTAATTTTAAATTGATTAATATTTTTTTTTTCTTTGAGATGGTCCCAATAATTTAGCACCCATAAGAACCATCCATCAGAGAACCATTCAACAATAAGAAAAATCTCAGAAAACCATCCAAAATCATGATTATTAAAATCATACAGCTATCATAGAACCTTCCAACCATCAGAATACTATCCTTAGAGAACCACCCAACGAACAATCATCCAACCATCGGAGAACCATTCATCAGAGGACCATATAACCACACTTATTGATGTGAAGAAGTATTATTATACAGGTCATGAAATATTTCACAACCGTCAAATAACTGAAGATAATTTAAGCACAGTTAGGGAAAAAATCTTACTTTTCTAATACTCTTTGTTGCCGAGACTTGTCTGATGATGTTGGACGCCCGCATTTGTAATGATGTTCAACAAAGAAATCTTGATTCTTTTGAGTAGCAAAGTCAATCTGTAACTTTCTGCCATTCAGCACCTGACCACGCATTTCATTTACTGCTGAATCTGCGTGGCTTACCTGAGAAAAAGACAAGTTTATAACCGTGTTAACATTAAGTTCTAAAAGCCAGATATGCTACAATACTGTACTAAACACAGGTATGTACATTTAAACAATTACATAATAATGATAAATCAATATTAAGGGCATTTAAATGAATAAATGCATATCAATGAATTGTACTGGATATCAATGCTTTCCTTTTGAAACACTACACGACTACAAACTAATAAAAATCTTAATTTAATTAAAACTTTTTGCCCTGACTTTTGACCAAGAATTACCAATACTGTATTGCTATACTGTACTGTATTCACAAACATTTCTGATTCTGGCGTATTGTTAACGCTCTGAGTTTCCTCCAACATCAATTCAATATTGATACTGAATTCAATTCCTTGAACCCCCCCTGTTCAAGGCAGGGGGGGGGGGGGGTTCAGATGCTTGGGGCTAGCCTGTCAGGGGAGTCTGACAGCTGAGTGAGTGGGGCCTGACAGCCGAGTGGACAGCGCTTCAGATTCGTAGTCCTAAGGTTCCGGGTTCAATCCCCGGTGGAGGCAGGGATCGAATTTAAGGTATAGGGAGAATGCTTAAATTACTGGGAGAATGCTTAAATTACAATGTGTTTGTACTTACAGTTTCATAAAAAATGAGAGCATGTTCCTTTCTCCTGTCAATGACTGTGCGAATGACTGGGCCGAATTGAGAAAACTGTTCACATAGCTGCCCTTCTGTCACCGTTTTAGGTACACCTTCGATCCAAACACAATCAGTCGGCTTGACTATAGCAAAGAATAGCTTAATGTGTTTAGTCCCCAAATACTCTCCGTCCATCTGTCTCATTGCCCATACCACTGATCGGATGTTCGAATATTGACACAGGGCATAACCTGGTATATTTTTCTGCATGATATTAATCTCCTGTAAAAGATAGCAATGTACAAGGAATTTAGTTACTGACAAAATCCACAATTACCAAATTGTTTATGCAAGACTTAACACAGAAGCAATAAACAAACTGATTAATAACATTAGTTCTACTTAAACACTACAACTCAAATGCCATTGATAAGGAGTTCCTGGGAGTGTGTGTATGATGGAACTTGAATTTCCTTTCATGTAAACGAGCTTTACTCGTAATCCATACATTTAAAATAAAATCATTCTTATAACTCATATGATACTGACAAAAGGAGTCAAGAAACATAAGTCAGATAATCCAACAATCATACTCACAATAATTTCACCAAATCGCTTAAAATGTTTCTCGAGTTCTTCTACCGTAACATCCTTGTCCAAGTTTCCTATGAAGAGGGTGCGGGTTGCTTTTGGGTGGTACTCATCCATTTCAATATTAAATGCTTTACATTCACTCTTGTTCAATTCCACCCCTTCATGCGGTGCAACCTGCAAAAATCACATGTAGCTAAAAAAAACAAGCACTATGAGAACAAAATCTGACACTGTAATCAAAATTACACACAATGCTCATGCTTTCTGAATGTCATGTCTTCACCCTGAAAGTAACGCTAAATATAAGCTTTCTCTTGTTCGAGCAGAAACTTTAATAAAGTCATAACCCTATCAAGATCTCTAACCCTTAAATGGCCCCAGTCACTGTGATTACATCCTACACTGTTTAAGGAAAAAAGCACAGTTCCTTCTTGAGAAGGAACTGTGCAAACTGAATTTTTACTGAACAAAATTTTTTGCAACTGGAAATAAAAAAGACGCAGGTTTTAAATATGCTCAGTGGCCTTCCCAAGGCCCCAACTATTTCTTGTAATGTTGCCTCCATCCATGACCTTGGTCCCAACATCCTAAGCAAATCCACACATCCCTGCTTCAGCAAACTCTTGTTCATTGAATCGGGTGAGTAAACCCCGCATGGAAAGCGAGTGTTCTAACCGGAGATTCTCCAAATCAAGGTTCATTGAATCGAGGTTCCACTGTAATTGCACTAAAAGAAATTAAGAATGTTTAAAGATCAACAAAATTGGGGACAAAACAGTATCCTGTAAGACTTTGAAGAACATTAGGTAGGCAGACCAGCCCTTTCTGAAGTATACTTCACAATACAATACTATACTCCAATCTTTGGACACCTTTATGCAGCATCAGCTCATTAATTATAACACAGTATAGGGGTACCTCGGTTTAAGAGTTTAATCCGTTCCTGGAGACAGCTCATAACCCGGAAACGCGTAAACCGAATTTAATTTCCCCATAAGAAATAATGGGAAATGAATTAATCCATTCCTGACTACCCAAAAACTTCACTTCAAACTAAATTTTATACCCAATTCATCCAAATCTACACTACAAAAGTATGTTCAAGTTATTACTTAGCCTTGCTGATGACTCCTGTTGGCATATGGAAGATGGTGAGCAGGGAGGAGGAGAGGTGTTACTGTTTGGAAGGGGAGTCCCCTTCCATTATAATATCAGGCAGTGAAGATTTTTCTGGAGTGCACTCTCTGGCACGTTTTGCCTGCATACCACTAGGTCCTAGTTGTGGCTCACTGCTTGATTTTCTCAACGAAACAATCCATTGAAGATTGATTTTCCCTTCTTTGCAACACTTGTCTGTAGTAAATCATCACATTGTCATTTAAAAGGTCAATGCAATGGCCTGCTACAGCTTTATCTGGGTGATTTTTTCAACAAAACTTTGCAGTTCTTCCCATACTTCACACATTTTCTTAATGAGGAAGGGACATCCCCTACTGCCTCTACTCAACTATTTTCTTAGGTTGAACCTTACCACTGGCTTTCTTGGGACCCATGGCAAGATATATAATAACTTTTATGCTCAAATGGCCAAAAATCCGACAAAAAACTGTAAATCCTTGTGAAGAATTCAGGCGGGATAGTCACTGGGCACGAGGCACTGGTAAACTATGGTGCGATCGCCGTGCCACCACGTACTAGGTTGGCCCATACACGTATCAACAAACTCGTAACCCGAAAAACTCGTAAACAGGGACGCTTGTACCCGGGGTTCCACTGTACTAATATTCAAATATCAGCATACATACTTATTACAAAATGTTTATAGTGTCTATGCTTGGTAATCCAAATCATAGGGGTCCAAGCCCCACACTTGAATTGGCCAACACATCAGAAATGTCAAAAAATGCACATTAAATTTGATTCAGGTTTCTTGTAAACCAGAAATCTTAGTAACCTGAATTTTAATGAGTTAAGAAGTTAAGCACTGAAACTCAAATTCATTCGAGTTTTTTGTTTAGTGTAATCTTTTAACCCATATTCCCCTTCGGGTTAAATGGTTAGAATGGATCAAAGACTTGAACATGAATTCATTCGGATTACTCAGATTTGGGTTACCAGAATCCAAATTACCAAACCCTTACATTATTGATCATATCAAACACTATCATTATATTTCTTACACAAATACATGATAATTACCTGAGTGGTTACCATGGCACCTGCCATCAAGGACGAAGTGCTGACATTTACTGGAAATTTATTACAAATTGTTGTTGCCTCTGAGGTCACTGGTGACTTCTCAGTGGAAATTGTTGCAGCTTCTGGTCTCAACTCTGGTATGGTGAATGCCAACTCTCTCATACCCATGCTGGTTGTTGACACACTAGTACAACTAATATTAATTGTCTTACTAATGTTAGATATGGCAACTGCCATCTCTCTACCATCAGTTGAAGCCCCTACTACTGCCTCTTCAGTAGCAGCGGCACCAACTGCCGCCTTTTCAATAGCGGTGGCGCTAACTGCCGCCTTTTCAATAGCGGTGGCGCTAACTGCCGCCTTTTCAATAGCGGTGGCGCTAACTGCCGCCTTTTCAATAGCGGTGGCGCTAACTGCCGCCTTTTCAATAGCAGTGGCGCCAACTGCCGCCTTTTCAATAGCAGTGGCGCCAACTGCCGCCTCTTCAGCACTAGCCATGGAACCTGCCGCCTCTTCAGTACTAGCCGTAGAAACTGCCGCCTCTTCAGCACTACCTGTGGACACTGCAGTCTCTTCAGCACTAGCCGTGGCAACTGCTGCATCTTCAGCCATACCAGTGGCAACTGCAGCCTCAGCACTACCAGTGGCAACTGCTGCCTCTTCAGCCCTACCCGTGGCAACTCCTGCCTCTTCAGCACTACCTGTGGCAACTGCCACCTCTTCAGCACTACCCGTGACAACTGCCGCCTCTTCAGCACTACCCGTGGCAACTGCAACCTCTTCAGCACCAGCAGTGGCAACTGCAGTCTCTTCAGCACTAACCATGGCAACTGCAGTCTCTTTAGCACTAGCCATGGCAACTGCAGTTTCTTCAACACTAGCCATGGCAACTCCCCTCTTTTCAGCACTACCCATGGCAACTGCAATCTCTTCGGTACTAGCCGTGGCAACTGCAGTCTCTTCGGCACTAGACGTGGCAACTGCCGCCTCGTCAGCACTAGACTTGGCAACTGCCGTCTTTTGGGTACTAGCAGTGGCAACTGCAGTCTCTTCGGCACTAGCAGTGGCAACTGCAGTCTCTTCAGCATTAGCAGTGGCAACTGCAGTCTCTTCAGCACTGGCTGTGGCAACTGCAGTCTCTTCAGCACTAGCAGTGGCAACTGCAGTCTCTTCAGCACTAGCAGTGGCAACTGCAGTCTCTTCAGCACTAGCAGTGGCAACTGCAGTCTCTTCAGCACTAACCATGGCAACTGCAGTCTCTTCAGCAATAGCCGTGGCAACTGTCATTTCTTCAGCGCTAGCCGTGGTAACTGCAGTCTCTTTGGTACAAGACGTGGCAACTGCCACCTCTTCAGCAATAGCCATGGCAATTGCAGTCTCTTCGGTACTAGCAGTGGCAACTGCAGTCTCTTCAACACTAGCCGTGGCAACTGCAGTCTCTTCGGCACTAGCCGTGGCAACTGCCGTCTCTTCGGCAATAGCCGTGGCAACTGCCGTCTCTTCGGCACTAGCCGTGGCAACTGCCGTCTCTTCGGCACTAGCCGTGGCAACTGCCGTCTCTTCGGCACTAGCCGTGGCAACTGCAGTCTCTTCGGCACTAGCCGTGGCAACTGCCGTCTCTTCGGCACTAGCCGTGGCAACTGCCGTCTCTTCGGCACTAGCCGTGGCAACTGCCGTCTCTTCGGCACTAGCCGTGGCAACTGCAATGTCTTCGGCACTAGCCGTGGCAACTGCCGCCCCTTCGGCACTAGACGTGGCAACTGCCGCCCCTTCGGCACTAGACGTGGCAACTGCCGCCCCTTCGGCACTAGACGTGGCAACTGCCGCCCCTTCGGCACTAGACGTGGCAACTGCCGCCCCTTCGGCACTAGACGTGGCAACAGCCGCCCCTTCGGCACTTGACGTGGCAACAGCCGCCCCTTCGGCACTGGACGTGGCAACTGCCGCCCCTTCGGCACTGGACGTGGCAACAGCCGCCCCTTCGGCACTTGACGTGGCAACAGCCGCCCCTTCGGCACTGGACGTGGCAACTGCCGCCCCTTCGGCACTGGACGTGGCAACTGCCGCCCCTTCGGCACTGGACGTGGCAACTGCCGCCCCTTCGGCACTGGACGTGGCAACTGCCGCCCCTTCGGCACTGGACGTGGCAACTGCCGCCCCTTCGGCACTGGACGTGGCAACTGCCGCCCCTTCGGCACTGGAAGTGGCAACTGCCGCCCCTTCGGCACTGGACGTGGCAACTGCCGCCCCTTCGGCACTGGACGTGGCAACTGCCGCCCCTTCGGCACTGGACGTGGCAACTGCCGCCCCTTCGGCACTGGACGTGGCAACTGCCGCCCCTTCGGCACTGGACGTGGCAGCTGCCGCCCCTTCGGCACTGGACGTGGCAGCTGCCGCCCCTTCGGCACTGGACGTGGCAGCTGCCGCCCCTTCGGCACTGGACGTGGCAGCTGCCGCCCCTTCGGCACTGGACGTGGCAGCTGCCGCCCCTTCGGCACTGGACGTGGCAGCTGCCGCCCCTTCGGCACTGGACGTGGCAGCTGCCGCCCCTTCGGCACTGGACGTGGCAGCTGCCGCCCCTTCGGCACTGGACGTGGCAGCTGCCGCCCCTTCGGCACTGGACGTGGCAGCTGCCGCCCCTTCGGCACTGGACGTGGCAGCTGCCGCCCCTTCGGCACTGGACGTGGCAGCTGCCGCCCCTTCGGCACTGGACGTGGCAGCTGCCGCCCCTTCGGCACTGGACGTGGCAGCTGCCGCCCCTTCGGCACTGGACGTGGCAGCTGCCGCCCCTTCGGCACTGGACGTGGCAGCTGCCGCCCCTTCGGCACTGGACGTGGCAGCTGCCGCCCCTTCGGCACTGGACGTGGCAGCTGCCGCCCCTTCGGCACTGGACGTGGCAGCTGCCGCCCCTTCGGCACTGGACGTGGCAGCTGCCGCCCCTTCGGCACTGGACGTGGCAGCTGCCGCCCCTTCGGCACTGGACGTGGCAGCTGCCGCCCCTTCGGCACTGGACGTGGCAGCTGCCGCCCCTTCGGCACTAGACGTGGCAGCTGCCGCCCCTTCGGCACTAGACGTGGCAGCTGCCGCCCCTTCGGCACTAGACGTGGCAGCTGCCGCCCCTTCGGCACTAGACGTGGCAGCTGCCGCCCCTTCGGCACTAGACGTGGCAGCTGCCGCCCCTTCGGCACTAGACGTGGCAGCTGCCGCCCCTTCGGCACTGGACGTGGCAGCTGCCGCCCCTTCGGCACTAGACGTGGCAGCTGCCGCCTCTTCGGCGCTAGACGTGGCAGCTGCCGCCTCTTCGGCACTGGACGTGGCAGCTGCCGCCTCTTCGGCACTGGACGTGGCAGCTGCCACCTCTTCGGCACTGGACATGGCAGCTGCCGCCTCTTCGGCACTGGACGTGGCAACTGCCGCCTCTTCAGCACTAGACGTGGCAACTGCCGCCTCTTTGGCACTAGATGTGGCAACTGCCATCTCTTCGGCACTAGACGTGGCAACTGCTGTCACTTCAGCACTAGCCATGGCAACTGCCGTATCTTCAGCACTAGCCGTGGCAACAGCAGTATCTTCAGCACTAACCGTGGCAACTTCCATCTCTTCAGCATAAGCCGTGGCAACTGATGCCTCTTCAGCACTAGCCGTGGCAACTGCCTCATCTTCAGCACTAGCCGTGGCAACTGCAGTCTCTTCAGTACTAGCCGTGGCAACTGCTGACTCTTCAGCACTAGCCGTGGGCACTGCAGTCTCTTCAGCACTAGCTGTGGCAACCGCCTTCTCTTCAGCACACGCCGTGGCAACTACAGTCTCTTCAGCACTAGCCGTGGCAACTACAGTCTCTCCAGCACTAGCCATGGCAACTACAGTCTCTTCAGCACTTCCTGTGGCAACTGCAGCCTCCTCAGTACTAGCCGTGGCAACTGCCATCACTTCAGCACTACCTGTGGCAACTGCCGTCTCTTCAGCACCAGCCATGGCAACTGCTCTGGAAATTGTCATCTCTTCAGCACTACCTGTGGCAACTGCCGTCTCTTCAGCTGTGGCAACTGCCGTCTTTTCAGAACTAGCCGTGGCAACTGTTGTCTCTTTAGCACTAGCCATGCAATCTGCCGTCTCTTTAGCACTAGCCGTGGCAACTGCCATCTCTTCAGCACTAGCCGTGGCAACTGCCATCTCTTCAGCACTAGCCGTGGCAACTGCCATCACTTCAGCACTAGCCGTGGCAACTGCCGTCTCTTCAGCACTAGCCCTGGCAACTGCCATCTCTTCAGCACTAGCCGTGGCAACTGCCATCTCTTCAGCACTAGCCGTGGCAACTGCCATCTCTTCAGCACTAATCATGGCAACTGCCTTCTCTTCAGCACTAGCTGTGGCAACTGCCATCTCTTCAGCACTAGCTGTAGCAACTGCCTTCACTTCAGCACTAGCCGTGGCAACTGCCATCTCTTCAGCACTGGCTGTGGCAACTGCCGTCACTTCAGCACTGGCTGTGGAAACTGCAGTCTCTTCAGCACTAGCTGTGGCAACTGCAGTCTCTTCAGTAATAGCCATGGCAACTGGCGCCTCTTCAGTACTAGCCGTGGCAATTGCAGTTTCTTCTATACACGCTGTGGCTATTCTTGTTTTTTGAGTAAATGCAATAGTGAAGCCTGCTGCCTTTACAGTAAGTGTTTGGTTATCTTTTAACTTTCCAGTGTCAGCCTGGGTTGCTACCCTGGCTCCGGCAACAGTCATACTCATCTTCCCAGCAGTGACCAGTTTAGTGTCCATTTCACTAGCATTTGCCAAATTGACATCCATTATTCCATCTGTAGCATGATCAATGCCCTTCTCTCCAGTTATGATCAAGTTGGTTTCATTCTTTCCAGCATTGGGTGGGTCATTGACTCCAGCATCGGGTGAGGCGACTCCGGCATCAGGTGGGGCGACTTTCATCCTTACAGTAATAGCTGGGTTGAAAACTGCAGTGGGTTGATCAATTCTATTCTTGAAACCCTTTGCACGACCAATTTTCTTCCCAAGGGATGGTGCACTAATATGTTCTCTTCTGGGAGACTTTGTGGGTTCAGCCAAACTCGTAAGAAAACCTGCATTGTTACCTCTTGAACTGGTATATTTTGAAATCTGAGTTCTTGTTCTGAGAGATGTAACAAGAACAGCTGCTGCTTTAGATCTTGTAATCTTAATTTCACCATCTTCTGATAGTTTTTTTAATATATTTGTCGTTCTACAGATTTTTGTTTGACCTAATTCAATACTTTCAGTTTCTGATATACGAGATCTGGCTTGTTTTTTACGTTCTGGAGTATTAAGACTAACTGATACAGAATTTTTACTATCAGTTTCCACTCTAGTAGATTTTGGAGTATTAGCTTCATCAGCCTTTAATTTTACACTATTAGCTTTCAGTACAAAAGGCTTTTCGATACAAGCTCCCGATATATCGGATTGCTCAAGATTACTTTTATTATTACATTTTTCAGTATCATGTTTGGAGATACTTTGCGTAACATTACAGATACCAGAAACAGATTTTGCTGCATCATTTTCTGTCAGAGAGAATACTGCACAGTCATCATCTATAACGGGACACAGTGCAGTGTCGGCTTGAGTGGTGATAATGGCTGTGGCTGGGATCGACGCGACAAATTTTTTCTCATTGGTTTCCAATGTGGTGGATTTGGAAGTTACAGGTTTAGTGGAACATTTTCCAGTTTTAGAACCTGCTAGAATGGGTAATGAAATATCACACAAAGCCGTAAACGACTTGGCTCGAGTGACACGCCCCACATTCTCAGTGATTACTTTTCCAGATTCTACAGCACTTTGCACTTTTGAGTTAGATTTTGTAGTGATTTCTTTTTTAACAGTTGTAATGGAGTCTGCACCTGTTTTTGTAGAGATTTTTGTATTACTTGATGTTTTAATGGCCTCTGAAGAATGGGCATCAGATGATGGAATTTTTGCCATATCACCCAGGGTCTCTGATTCTGCTGAACTCGATCCTGCACTGAATTTCTTATCGTCAGCATCTGTTGCGGTACCTTTAAAAGACTCGGATTTTAAGACCAAGTTAGTAATATCAGCCTTTACTCTAACCTTGGAAGCATTTTTGCTTTTAAATTTTGCAGTATTAGTTCTCATTCCGGATCTCAAATTCCGATTATCACTTGTAGCAGATCTTATTTTATATATTTTTCTTATGAATTTACTTGTATTTTTTGTAAGTGATTTTGCCAAACTATATCTTGTCTTACTAGATTTTTCAGATTTATTTGATGTTAGTGTGGAAGCTGTATTAAATCTGGTTTTGGCATCTATTACATTTTCTGACTTATTTACATGTGTCCCCCCAGCAGTTTCTGAACTATTTGTATTACTAGTTTCTCTTTGAACCTTTACAGAATCATATTTGCTTGTACTGCATTCTGTTGTACCACATTTTGTGGTGAAATCTGAAGCAGCAGATTCTAGTGTTGATTCTCCAGTATTTGCTCTAGACCTGGTTAATCTGATGCCAGCAGTATTTAGCTTATCATTTAAATACTTTGCTTCTGACTTGCTTACACTTGTATTATTTGTTTCCATTTCTACTAGGGAACCAGTACCTTGTTTGTGATGCTGCCCGATATCCAGGCTTAGTTTTAAAGTGTCCTTAGAATCATCTTCACTTGTGGTGAATTCACTTGTTGAAAATTTTGTTTTATCAGACAAAACTGTTGATATTTTATTATCAGCTCCCATTAAGGAGGACTTTAAAGTAGCTCTTGTCCTTATTGTGCAAGACTTTAAATCATCAACTGGCACTAGACATTTGGAAAGGTCAGGTACTCTGATAGATTTTGCAATAGAATGCTTTGATTGGGGAGACTTTACAGTATCAGATCTTTTTCTATACGACCTTTCCTCAGAATCTTCTGGAGACTTTCTTTTATCAGCTATTATGGGGTCCTCTGAAATACTAATAGTTTTCGAGGTGGATTTTTCATTAGTCTCTCTATGTACGAACTTCAATGAGTCCGGTTTTGACTCAAATTTTACAAAATCAACTTCTGATACAGTAGGCTCTGCCTTATCAATTTCTGTGTTTGATTTTACTAGTTTGCATTTGAATGGCAATTTTCCAACATCTCTTTCATACAACACTGCTGTATCTGATCTTGTTTCTAACTTTTCCATATTAAACCTTGCATTTGATTCTTCGTTATTTATTCTTGCACTTATATTTGCAGTATTTAATCCAGCCTTTGATTTTGCAACATTCAATCTTGTAACAGATTTCATAGTATTTAATTTGACATTTGATTTCACATTATTTAATCTGGTGCTTGATTTAATGGTAGACTTGACAGAATTAACTCTCTTGACTGACCTGCCAGCGTAAATTCTCGTGCTCGGCCTAGCAGCACCAACTCGTGTGTCCGCGCTAACAGCACCAATTCTCATGGCCAAATTAATAACAGTTCTTCTTGCTGAACTAACAGCAACACTCCTCACAGCAGACCTAGTAGCTCTCGTGGGTGACTTTGCAGTAAAAGCCCTTGTGGCCGAGCCGACAGCCCCGGTTTCCGTGGCCGAGCCGGCAGACTCTGCTTTTCTGGCCGAGCCGGCAGCCTCCGCTTTGCTGGCCGAGCCGGCAGCCTCCGCTTTGCTGGCCGAGCCTGCAGCCTCCGCTTTTCTGGCCGAACCTGCAGCCTCCGCTTTTCTGGCCGAACCTGCAGCCTCCGCTTTTCTGGCCGAACCTGCAGCCTCCGCTTTTCTGGCCGAACCTGCAGCCTCCGCTTTTCTGGCCGAACCTGCAGCCTCCGCTTTTCTGGCCGAACCTGCAGCCTCCGCTTTTCTGGCCGAACCTGCAGCCTCCGCTTTTCTGGCCGAACCTGCAGCCTCCGCTTTTCTGGCCGAACCTGCAGCCTCCGCTTTTCTGGCCGAACCTGCAGCCTCCGCTTTTCTGGCCGAACCTGCAGCCTCTGCTTTTCTGGCCAAACCTGCAGCCTCCGCTTTTCTGGCCAAACCTGCAGCCTCCGCTTTTCTGGCCAAACCTGCAGCCTCCGCTTTTCTGGCCATATCGGTTGGCTCAAGTTTTCTGGCCAAACCGGCAGCCTCAGCTTTTCCGGCCAACTCAGATGTACTAATTTTATGGGATGATCCTACAATATCAGATCGTTTGGCCGAGCTAACAATGTCAGATCTTTTGGTCGGCCCAGCAATACAAGATCCTTTGGGTGATCCACCAATATTGGCTCCCGGAAATAATTTTGCATAATCATCTTTCATTACTTTTACATTATCTGTATCAGTATTAGCTTGTGTGGCAACTTGTCTAGTAGAAACTCCTGATGTTAACGATTTTATGGAATCGTCATCGTATCTTGGAGATTCTGTAGCGCTAAATTGTTTTGAAGATGATGTGACATCTGTGCTTCTGAGCATCGATCTTGCATACGAATGTGCCAAAGCAGCTCTGACTGGACCATCTTTAACTGTCATCTGAATATGTTCATTTATTTTTTCAGCTATTTTTTTTCTGAAAGTTTCTTCCACACTGGCTTTTACATAACTACTGCATAACGAGCTCCTTGATCTTCTGAGTTTTGCACTGTTATCCATCACGACCGCACCGGCATTGTCTGGGTCAAGTTTAACTATAACCTTCACATGGTCACAACTTTTTTTCCCTGCTATTTTTCTATCGTCTAATGCCGCTGCTATGGCTTTTAGTGATTTATTTCTTAATGAATGCTTTGATCTTGTGATTTTCACACTATTGCCTATCACTTCTGAGGCTCTTGTACTGATGGCTGTCAATGTAACTGCCTCATTCTTAGTTGTTAATACACTAGACTCTGAATCTTCAATACTAACCGGTACTGCATGGTTACCTTCAATTTCCTCCTGCTTTATACTTTGGTTAGCACCTGATGCATGCCCGTTTCCAAGAGCAACTGTCTCTTGAAGATCTGTTTCAGTCTTGTAACTATTTTCTATTGTACAATCTATGTTTTGAGAACTGCTTCTTATATTTCTCGTCGTTTTTTTTCTCTCTGTCGCCAAAAGTGGTTTAGAATATTTCTTAACTAACCTTTTTACTGTACTCTTATGCTCAGAAGCCATCAAGCCTCTATTACCATCTTTGTTAAGCTCCTGCCTTATTAAGGAACATTTTGTGCCATTTAATTTTCTCTTGGATGACATTTCACTCTGACGACTGTTGTGGATATCTTTCAGTTTCTTTGTCTTAGAAGCAAACTGAAAAACATAAGAAAACAGTATTAGAGACTGGTTAAAAAATAAATCCTAACTACATAGAGGACTGTATGCAGAATCCACTTTGGAAACCACAACTTGTGACTAGCTTATTCCTACAATAACCCTCAATATGCAGCTATCATAAAAGGTGCCACTCTGCCCATGCATAAAAAAATTCTTATAAAAGAATACCGTGAGGTTGCAGTTTGAACATCACACAGCACTCTTCCCTACACAGCAAGTCAACAAAACTCCTCAAGTGTGTAATTACCTAAGTGTAATTACCTAAGTGTAGTTACAGGATGAGAGCTACGCTCGTGGTGTCCCGTCTTCCCAGCACTCTTTGTCATATAACGCTTTGAAACTACTGACGGTCTTGGCCTCCACCACCTTCTCACTTAACTTGTTCCAACCGTCTACCACTCTATTTGCGAAGGTGAATTTTCTTATATTTCTTCGGCATCTGTGTTTAGCTAGTTTAAATCTATGGCCTCTTGTTCTTGAAGTTCCAGGTCTCAGGAAGTCTTCCCTGTCGATTTTATCAATTCCTGTTACTATTTTGTACGTAGTGATCATATCACCTCTTTTTCTTCTGTCTTCTAGTTTTGGCATATTTAATGCTTCTAACCTCTCCTCGTAGCTCTTGCCCTTCAGTTCTGGGAGCCACTTAGTAGCATGTCTTTGCACCTTTTCCAGTTTGTTGATGTGCTTCTTAAGATATGGGCACCACACAACAGCTGCATATTCTAGCTTTGGCCTAACAAAAGTCATGAACAACTTCTTTAGTATATCGCCATCCATGTATTTAAATGCAATTCTGAAGTTAGAAAGCATTGCATAGGCTCCTTGCACAATATTCTTAATGTGGTCCTCAGGTGATAGTTTTCTATCTAGAACCACTCCTAGATCTCTTTCTTTATCAGAATTCTTTAAAGATTTCTCACATAATATATAGGTTGTGTGGGGTCTATGTTCTCCTATTCCACATTCCATAACATGACATTTATTAACATTAAATTCCATTTGCCAAGTGGTGCTCCATATACTTATTTTGTCCAGGTCTTCTTGAAGGGCATGACAATCATCTAAATTTCTTATCCTTCCTATTATCTTAGCATCATCAGCAAACATGTTCATATAATTCTGTATACCAACTGGTAGATCATTTATGTACACAATAAACATCACTGGTGCAAGAACTGAACCCTGTGGTACTCCACTTGTGACATTTCTCCATTCCGATACATTGCCTCTGATTACTGCCCTCATTTTTCTATCAGTCAGAAAATTTTTCATCCATGATAGAAGCTTACCTGTCACCCCTCCAATATTTTCCAGTTTCCAGAACAACCTCTTATGTGGAACTCTGTCGAAAGCCTTTTTTAGGTCCAGATAGATGCAGTCAACCCAGCCATCTCTTTCCTGTAATATCTCTGTGGCCCGATCATAGAAACTGAGTAAATTCGATACACAGGATCTTCCTGATCGAAAACCATACTGTCTGTCTGATATTATATCATTTCTCTCCAGGTGTTCTACCCATTTAGTTTTGATTAGCTTTTCCAATACTTTCACTATTACACTTGTCAATGATACAGGTCTATAATTGAGGGGGTCTTCCCTGCTGCCACTTTTGTAGATTGGAACTATGTTAGCCTGTTTCCACACGTCTGCTACGATTCCTGTACACAGGGATGCCTGAAAGATCAGGTGAAGTGGAATGCTGAGCTCAGATGCACATTCTCTCAGAACCCATGGTGAAACGCCATCTGGGCCAGCTGCTTTGTTCCTCCCGAGCTCCTTTAGCATATTTTCCACTTCATCTCTATGTGTGTATGTGTGTGTGAGCAATATTTCTGAGTATCCAACCAAGTGGTTACTTAACCCTTAAACTGCGCATGGCGTATATATACGCCCTGAGTAACATGTCCCATGGTGCGCATGGCGTATATATACGCCATAGGGTGCCAGGCCTGATTCAAATGGCCCGCGGCTACACGGGGTTCACAGTAGCTTCCTCAGGGCTCTTGTAAACAGATGCCATTTTGAAAAAAAATCGTGGGCAATATTCTCAGGTGTGAGAGGCACAGTACTGTTGGAGCAACCAAGGCCGGCACACGCAGCATGAGCGAACAGCATTGATGTTCAGCTTGTGACCACAGCATCGCCGAAAAATGTCAAAATAAATATATAATTGTTATTATTTAGCGATGACAATATTACAGATGACCAATGACTGTGATATAAATAACCAGGGTTGTGATAATAGCAGGATTGTTGTAATAATTAGCGCTGTGGGAGGAGTGATGCTGAGAGACGGAGGGAGACAGCATCGTTTACTAACTGTGTGGCCACCTGTTATTGTTTGCATTCACCATACCAGGTCAGTGGTTCTCTATGGTGAACACAAATGTAGATACTTATATATAATGTGTGTATTAGTGTAATAACAGCAAAAGGATTATGCTGGGAGGAGCCATATGGGTGACGGAGGTGACGTCGTCTGCACGATTTGTCTAGCTGTTTAGAGGGTGGCCACTATGCTCTTTGGGCGCACTACAAGCTTAGGTGTACAGTTACGGTGCATAAAACATGTAGATATTTATATATAATATGTGTATATAGGGTAATAACACTGCAAAAGGTATTGTTGGGGGAGAAAGTTTAGTGCGTGTGACCTTGAAAGAGTGAGGGAGCCGCCAGCCGCCATCTGTATATAGCGACGACTCTTAGTGCCTGAACTAACTATATCAGCTTAGCTGTACAGTTGTGGTGAACAAAATATATACATACTTATATATAACGTCTGTATATAGTGTAATAACACCACAAATGGTATTGTTGGGGATGAAAGTTTAGTGTGTGTGACCTTGAATGAGTGAGGGAGCCGCCAGCCGCCATCTGTGTATAGCGACGACTCTTAGTGCCTGAACTAACTATATCAGCTTAGCTGTACAGTTGTGGTAAACAAAATATATACATACTTATATATAACATCTGTATATAGTGTAATAACACCACAAATGGTATTGTTGGGGGAGAAAGTTTAGTGCGTGTGTTGAGGGAGTGGCAGCGAGTGGCTGGCTGGTGTGTGGCGGTAACTCCTCGTTGCTTTTCGACTCTCAATACCAACTTAGTGGTTCGTTATGGTGACCAAAACATGCCAATACTTATATATAACCTGTGTATAGAGTGTAATAGCAGCAAAACTATTTGTTCATTGTTTTATAAACATAATAATTGAATCACTAATATGCACATCATACTTTTGAGTATAGCGATTATTAACCACTTTTATTATATAAATATATTACAATACACACTATTGAATAATATTACTGCAAAAAAACTAAGAAAAAATCAATCGGAGACATTGAAACAATTAGGTAATAATATCTTTGTGGCAACTCCCATCTGTCAGCGCGGGTGACGCTGACCGGGTCTGACGACCGCTCTGTCAACGCCCACTTTTTGCCAGACTTCCTCGGTCAATTGCGCCCAAAATATGTCACCTACGATTTTTTTTTATTTTTTCCGTGCTCAGGGGACACAAATTAACATGTTTAGAAGACGAAAAAAAAATTTTGAATTTTTTTTTTTCTTGCGCACAGGGGTGTAAATGTCCCAAGGACCCCTGAGCAGTGTAAGGGTTAATCAAGGTGAATTAACATTTAGGTTTCTTTCTTTTGTAATTCCTTAAATAAACATCTGTGCATATTCCTGTACAGTGAATACTAGAGAATGTGATTTTTAAGTTGTTATTAAGTATACCCCGAGAGGGAAGTGTTATTGATCAGTTGGTAATGACCTCTGGTGCTGTTCTGGTGTCCCTCCTCACTGGTCTGAGGAAAAGCGACTGAGGCAGGGCATTATTGTAGAGGTATTCCTTTAATAACTCTGTTGAGTCTGTTGACTCTGAGGTTGTTGGTCCATAGTGACATTAAAGCTTAGTAAGTTCACATTGATTCCAACCTTGCCATGTTAACTTAGATGCACTTTAACTGCAGACAAGTGTACTAATGTTCCTAAGTTTTATGTAAACTAAGCTCGTGACTAGTTTAACTTAATAGCATCTAGTTTAAATCTAGTGTACCAGTTGTCGAGTTTCATGAACCTTAAGCTTGACCTGTTTAACTTGGCATCTAGCTGTAGTTTGAAGTGTCAATGAATACCAAGTTTCATGTAACTGTACATATGTAAATACAGAACTTATGATACAGTACTATTGAGCGTCACCCAGTAAAGTGACAATTCTTTTCCCGAAGACTTTCAATATAGAATACCTGGATTAAATGAGTATGTGATAGATGTGAGGCCAGGTGTGCCTAATATTGAGAATGGGGAGTTTACACCATGAGCCTTGCTTGAGTTTGTACCAGCTTCCATGGGTTTGTTGGGAGTAGAAAGCCTGTGAGGCTTTTCAAGGTAGACGTAGGCCAATGACTGGCCTTCCCCAGGATCAATCCAAAAACAGCCTACCAGCTATCTATTTACCTCTTTGTCAACAGAGGCAGCAGGTGTAAAGAAATGTGCCCAAATGTCTCGGTGTGCCCGGAAATTAAATGAGACCATTCAATTGATCTAAGTGAACTTACCATTGTGCTACATGTCATAAGTCTCTAAACTGTTTATGTAAAAAGTTCAACTATAGTATGCATGGTAATTTCTAATTAAAAAACTATGGAATTATAAATACTAGGAAAAAAAATCTGATTTGCTAATAATTTTGATAACAATCACAAAGGAACATACTTTGAACTATAAATTCTGAGAAACTCACCTGTTGTCCAACTCGACTGTCTGTAACGGAGCTTTCAGAAGCATCAACTGGTTGCATGCCAAGTTTATTCCTGCCCGTACGGTTCAACATATTCTTGGGGTTCTCCTGTGGTAAGAGTGCCTCTGGGTCAGGGGCCTTTTTTTTATCTTGCGTGTCCCTAATAGTTCTTCTTAATCTAGTGACTAAACCTGTGGCTGATTTTGTATTTACACAAGATTTCAAGTAACTCTGACTTTGTCCAGACTTATGTGAGATGACATGTTTTGTTTCTGTAGCTGCTGCTCTTAGATGAACTGTGGAACCTGAATTCTTGGAGCAAGATATATTACTTTCATTTTGATTTTGGAGTTCTGAAGAACTTGATGTAGAAATAGATTCATCATCATCTTTGGTTTCCAAATCGGTGTTTATGTTGTTTATAGGAATAGGTTCTGAAGGTCTAGGTTGACTAGAGCTTCTCAACCGTTTTGATGATGAAGCAAGCATTTGATCAGACAATTCAAGACACCTTTTGACTTGCTTATAATATGTAACTTGAAGTGTAGTACTCGATGACTTGGGCGTATTTCCTCTAATCTTGCGTCGAAAAGTCGGTGAAGCACTAGAAGAATGCACCTGGTCATGAGAATTGGGCCCTTTTTCACAAATCTTTTTAGCTCTTTCGGAATATTGTGGATTTTGGGCTGTAAAAGACTTCCGACTGCCACGTACATTATTATCAGCCATTTTCAAAACTGTTAAATTGGAACACAAAGTTCCCTGTCTCACAGAATTACAATTAATCTGACTAGAAATTCCACTGCTAATCTGTTCAGTTCCTCTTTTCTTGCGTCGTTCAGGAGGCATTGTAAGTTAGACGATACTGATAGCACACACTGAAAAAATGAAAAAAAAAAAAAAAATTTAGTTAAAAAAATTCAACTCAATTTACATGCATTTACATCTGAAAATCAGTGAGAAAATAGAGAAATTCAACTAAGTCACAATTAATAATTAAAATTATCATACTGTACTGTATTATGCAGCAACCACCATGCATAATAACTAATGTAGATAACCTGGCATGGACTGTAACGAGTCAAGGGGCACCAAGAATACAGACAGGTGCAACGAGTAATGGCAGGTGCAACAGGAGCAGAAGGGTGCACAACAGGAGTAGAAGGGTGCACAACAGGAGCAGAAAGGTGAAACAAAAATACTCGGGGTGCAAAAGTGAGGGAAGTTGCACCACCAGTTCTTTCTGCACCCACCATTACTCGTTGCACCCTCACTGTTGTTGTTGCACAAGAACAGCAGGGTGCAACATGTACCTAGCATGATTACAGAACATTACAGTCCAGCTATATTTAAGCAACCTATTAGCATGAATTCCGACATAATTTAATTGTAAATACAGTGGGCCCTTGCTCGAACAATCGGTGGTCAACAGAAACCCTTAGTTCGGCAGAAAAGTTTTGATAATAAACGAATTCTTGGTGAACCCAATAATGGCATCTACTTAAAGATGTCTTGGTCGGCCTATCTTAGCAACAAAACAGCCATGGTTAACTTTTTCTATTCTGCCTTTATTAGTAAATACCAGTACAGTATTATTATAATACTGAACATAAAATTGCTTTTCAATATTTGCGAAGTATTTTACTTTAATATTTACTAGAAATTATGGTATAGTTTATGGGACTTTTTTTGTGATGGCTGTAGCCTTATTGTAAATGGACATGTCTATCCTGGCCATGTGCTATTTGCCTCTTATTGTATTGCAGGACCTCTGTATCCAGACCCTCACAATGTAGCCAATAAACCAAAACTGACCCACATTCAAAAGAGGCTCAGTAAATCAACAAAACAAAGTCCGAACTCTGCAGGAGGTACTGAAACAGATCCGTGAGAGCCACCGACGGTGAAAGGCAGAAAGACACACACACACCTGGAAACAGAATGACTGATATGCTGTACAGAACATGGAATTAAACCCAAGGCAGAAAACAGAAACCTAGTGAGTACATACATCACAGAACTTTCAGTCATAGGTGTCATCAACCCTATAGGAAGCATGCCGAGACAGAGAATGATGATCATCTGGTAGCAGACACAGTGAGCACCCAACAAGCTTTTAAATAGCGAGCGTGGATGTGACGAGCCAATCCATAATGAACCACACAGGTGCCCCAAGAGGAAATTGCCCGAGCCTGAAGGTAATTGCAGCCCAAATTCCTGGGCTACGAAAAAAGTGACTGCAGCCCACCATATAAACAATCATGCAAACCCCAGTGCACTCCAAGCCCAACCAATCACACTGCCCCAACCAACGGGCCCAAACAGAGGAGTCAATGACTCATGAACAGCCCAAGGTGAGGCCCTCCACCCAAGTGCCCGGCCTCTCAGGGGCGAACTCCCAATTACACCAGAGAAGCAACTTAACAGCCAAAGGGCAGTGATAGTGAGCACTCAGGAAGGACGACTACATGCAGCTCGAAGCACAAAAGCCAAGCCAAGCCCACAAAACAAAGCCAGATATGAAACACGCACATGAAGCAAATACCAAAATAATGGTAAAAACATGCAAATGATGAAGATGAAGTCCAATGGATGACCATTGGATGAAATTCAATGGATCGCCAAGAATTCCAGAGAACAACATAGAGCACAGAGGTGTCTACAGATTTAGTGGCAAAAATGCTCAAGGAGCTAAGGAAGAACAAAGCAGTTGGCCCAGATGGCATTTTACCATGGATTCTGAGAATGTGCACCTGAGCTCAGCAATCCACTTCAACTGATTTTTCAGGCATCCCTGTGTACAGGAGTCCTAGCAGTGTGTGGAAAAAGGCTAACGTAGCTCCATTCTACAAAAGTGGCAGCAGTGAAGACCCCCTCAATTATAGACCTGCATCATTGACAAGTGTAATAGTCAAAATATTGGAAAAAATAATTATAACTAAATGGGTAGAACACCTGGAAAAAAATTATATAATATCAGGTAGACAGTATGGTTTTCTATCTGGAAGATCCTGTATAACGATTTACTCAGTTTTTACGATAGAGCCAGAGATATTTTACAGGAAAGAAATTGACTGCATCTATTTAGACCTAAAAAAAACTCTCAACAGAGTTGAGAGAACATAAGATGTTCTGGAAATGAACATATTGAAAGAGTGACAGGTAGGCTTCTAACATGTATGAAAAATTTCCTGACAGAAAAATGAGGGCAGTCATCAGAGAATGTATCGAACTGGAGAACTGTCAAATGGAATATACCTGAAGCATATCTGGAGGGGGTTTCGGGAGTAGTTCTACACCCAGAGCCCATCCCTAAGTCCAGGCATGACTTGTGATAACTTGGTCCAACAGGCTGTTGCTTGGAGCGGCCAGCAGGCTCACATATTCGCTACAGCCTGGTTGATCAGGCACTTCTTGCATGAACTTGTCTAAATGCCTCTTGAATACATCCACCTTTGTTCCAGAGTACCACAAGGTTCAGTTCTTGCACCGGTAATGTTCATTGTTACATAAACGATCTACCAGAAGGAATACAGAACTATGTGAACATATTTGCTTATGATGCTAAGATACTAGGGAAGATAAGAAACTTAGACGATTGTCATGCCCTTCAAGAAGACCTGGACAAAATAAGTGTGGAGCACCACTTGGGAAATGGAATTTAATGTGAATAAATGCCATGTTATGGAATATGGAATAGGAGAACATGGCCCCCACACACAACCTAAAAATTGTGAGAAATCTTTAAAGAATTCTGATAAAGAAAGATCTAAGGGGTGGTTCTAAATAGAAAACCATCACCTGAGGGCCACATAAAGAATATCGTGCAAGGAGCCTATGCTACATTTTCCAATTCCAGAATTGTTTTTAACAGTATCGGTCACCTTGGACCAGACTCGCGTCCATTATTTTTCTCTTGAATCCTAGCTTTGGACCGGACTTGCGTCCACTACAAAAATATTTGTATAAAATTCATTTTTTATCCAATCGACCTCGGGATAGTATCAAAATAAGCGCCTTTAGATTGCGCACAATTTGATACCAAAATGAAAGATATAACATGAAACTTGATGTCCGAACACTTGAAAGATTATAAATAGGTTTTTGGTCAAAATATTAAAATATTTGTTAAAATTCTATTTATTGTCCTATTATCTTGGGACTAGTTTTAAAATGTGCACCTTTATGTTGCGAACAATTTGATACCAAAATGAAAGATGTAACACAAAAATTCATGTCAGAACACTGGAGAGATGTAAATAATTTTGTGATGATGAGCTTCCAGAATTAAAATATTTGTTAAAATTTCAGTTATTGCTCTATTATTATGGGACTAGTTTTAAAATACGCGCCTTTTTATTGTGAACAATTTGATACCAAAATGAAATACGTAGCACGAAAATTGATGTTATCAAATTGAACGAGTACACACATTAGGTTGCAGTGTACAAATTGGTGCTTGTTCACGGGTAACTGTAGGCTTTTCTGCGGGGAGGCACTCCAGGCTTTTGTACATTATATTCATACACATCTGTAGGGAATTTAATTGCGAACACAATGATACCAAAATGAGCGATGTAGCACGAGAATTAAGGCAAGAAAAATGGAACGAGTATGCACATTTTACTGATTTTGTGCGCTCACGGGTAACTTTTGCCGACTTTAGGCTTTGCTGTTGGGAGTCACGCCGGGCTTTTGGACATTATGTTCATGTACACCTGTAGGGAATTTAATAGCGAACACAATGATACCAAAATGAACGACGTAGCACGAGAATTAAGGCGAGAAAACTGAAACGAGTATACTGTACACATTTAGGCGTCGCTGCGCGCTTGCCCGCACACTCGCCCGCACATTGGGTGCATGGCCTCTAAGTTGGCGGCGCGCCTGTCGGGATACAGATAGTGTTAAATACAGTGGAACTTTGGTTTACGAATGCCCTGAATTATAATTTTTTTGGTACACAAAGTTAATTTCCTCATAAAAATATGACCTGGTGTACGAAGTTTGCCTTGGAATACAAGTCATATGTTGATATTTGCATGGGTCGAGCAAGTGGTTCTGCTGGGCGCGGGGTGATGCAATTCTTGGTTTACCAGTGTATCCTGCCTAGTGACAACCACACTTGAATTCTTTATGAAGACTTTCATTGTTTTTCTGCTTTTTTGGTTTCATAACATAAAAGTTAATTACTGTACTGTATATGGATGGTGAAATACTAAAGAAATTGTTCACAACCTTTGTTAGACCAAAGCTGGAATATGCAGCAGTTGTATGGTGCCCATATCTTAAGAAGCGCATCAATATACTTTGATTGGTGCAAAGACATGCAGCTAAATGACTCCTGGAACTGAAGGACAAGAACTACGAGGAGAGGTTAGAGGCATTAAATATGCCAAAACTAGAAGATAGAAGAAAAAAGAGGCGATATGATCACTACGTACAAAATAGTAATGGTGATCGATAAGATTGATAGCGAAGACTTCCCCAGACCTGGAACTTCACGAACAAGAGGTCATATTTTTAAACTAACTAAAGAATCTGCCAAAGAAATATAAGAAAATTTACTTTTGCAAACAGAGTGGTAGACAGTTAAAACAAGTTAGGTGAGAAGGTGGTGGAAGCCAAAACAGTCAGTAGTTTCAAAGCGTTATATGATGAGAAGTGCTGGTTCCCACAGAAAGCCAGTGCAGACAGGACATCAACACAGAAATCAACCAGAAAGACATACTAAAGAGAGAGGAGGCAGCAAAGACCCACCAACCCACCTCATATTGTCCCCTCAAAGATGCAAATGCGACACCAAGCAGTCTGCCAAATGACCCCAACATACAAACTTTATACTTGAGATGAGTGGAGAGCTTGGAATTATAGTCTTGCAGCCTTTGCTTTGAAAGTGGCAGAGCCTTAGGAAGGGAAGGGAAGGAGGTTCAGAAAAAGGACAAGAAGGGCCAGAGAAACCAAGGCTAAACCAGCTATGTGGAAGCCAGCAGAAGAATGTGGCCTGCAGAAGTCTCTAATCTAGTCAATACATAAAGACGTGTTTGAACTGGACAAAAAGAGGCATGGTGAAGACTACGAATCCCAATCAAAGTGAAATGCATCCATCACTAACACTGTGTGATCAAGAAATGGTGCCACTTAGGTTGGAAGCCATCAGTTAAACAGAGATAAACAGGTTCACCCGCAGACAGTTTCGCATTTACCCCAGGGTAAATAATTTCCTTCAAGAAGAAGCTTATTTTGTTGCACTTATCCTTTAAAGGTGTTCTTTCTTGGTTTTGGGTTGCTCTTTGATCCCAAAGATCCTGAACATGATACTGTATACTTTACATTTTAAGTAAAAAAATATTCAGATATATGATACTGTATACTTTACATTTTAAGTAAAAAAATATTCAGATATAATCTATCTATCTATATACAGTATATATATATATATAGTGGCACCTCGATTAACGAGTGGCTCTATCTACAAGCATTTTGAGTAACGAGCAAGCCACTCGCAGAACATTTGTCTCTACTAATGAGCTTTCCTCGATTAACAAACATTTTCGCTTGTTCGAAAATTCCAAAATTATGGCAGTTCCATAGCAGTGGAACTGCCTTCTCCCTTCACCTTCAATGCCTCTGCACTGGAAGTCTACATCTACACCAGCCCAGATGAGTCATCAGTCCTGCCACCTCTCCATAATCCCCCCCCCCCCCAAGGGCCTGGCACGGCCTGGTACGACTCAGAGGTAAGCTGGGCGCCACTGCTAACTGATAGTTTGCCCCCACAAACAAGCAGTTAGCGGCCTTCAACTGCCAGTGGTGCATCTCAACACAAAGGCACCGCCAGCCACAACGAGCAATTTGCTAGTTGACCAGATGTCCACCTTGCGTTGACACTGGATGAGTCATCACCGCCAGACTATATAAAGGCCGCTGCCTCCCTGGAGTCAGTCTCTCCCTTAGTGCTCTAGGATCACCTTCGTGTCTCACCCGTCGTCCGCCTTCAGCCAACGTCGTGTGACTGATGCCATGGTGGTACGGTAGCTGTCTTCAGTACACCAGCATATGTATTTATGTTTTGCATTCATTGTTTATAGTTTATTTTTGTATTAATGTCATATTAATTTGTTCACCTTCGCATTATATGATAGCCAAGTATTGTCATGGTTCATTTTTGTTCATTACTATTTCAGTAAATTGTTTAATTATTTATTTGATGATTTTCATTTGTTTCCACCTGCGACTTACACACTGTAAGGCCAATAGCAGCATTTTTTTATTTGTGTGAGGGAGAGCATACCATCTTGGTTCAGTATAGCTGCGATACCACAACCCATCACAATATATATATTAGTACTGTATACTGTATTTTGGAAGCAGTCTTTCTTTTAAACATTTCGTTAAAAACGACAAAGTTTTAGATTTATGATTCTGGCACGAATCTTCTTGATATTCCTTATGTTTTTCTTCACTGAAGCAGGAAGATTAAAGATTAACTCTCCAAAGTTTATTTTTACTTATTATTTGAGTCTGATGCCTAGTGATGCAATTCATAAGGTCTCACCTCACATTTGTCTTTGAGAATGTGAGGTGAGACCTTACGAAATGCATCACTAGACATCAAACCCAAATAACAAGTAAAAATGAACTTTGGAGAGTTAATTTTTAATCTTCCTGCTTCAGTGAAGAAAAACATAAGAAATATTGAGAAGATTCGTGCCAGAATCAAAAATCTAAAACTTTGTCGTTTTCAACGAAATATGTGTAATTTTTTTTTTAAAGCAATGCATTCCAGTCCACAAATATAAACTTCCTCCTGTTGAAGCCTTTACATTATTTCCCACTGCAGACACAACAGTGGTATGAAATAATTCTTCAACTGCTCTGTGCTTCTGATGGCCCAAAATCTGTTCAAGGAGAACTCCACTGTATTTACATATGTATTTTCTTAGCCAACATTTTAAAATAAAATGTTAGGGTTTTTGCCTTGTCCAACTACTGTATACATAATGCATTAAGATTCATTAAAGAAGAATTACAAGTACAGCTATTTGCATAAACACAACTGTCACCATCACCTATAACAGACTGTACAGGTGATTGTACAGGAAGTTTTGACACTTAACTTCAGCAATCAAGATAACAGATTTTTTAAGCATAAGCAATGATTTGACATCCTACCACCAAAATCAATTTACACAAGTTTAGCAAATTATATTGAATACGTTTCTCAAGCTAGAAACTGAAATCATACATTAGCTTAGCTTGATATTTTCCTTTACACAATACAGTAATCAAACATGTTAGTTTTAAGGTTAGTTTAGATACAGTACAGGTCACTTTATGGAGCAGATAGTTTGCAAGTCTTCCTTAACCTACCAGTAACTAGCCCATGATATTCATTACAAATCTATGCAGCATATTGTAGAGCCAATATTTTTACATATAGCAGTTTTTGTAAAGCAGATCATGCTGCAAAACTAGATAAACATGAGAATCATGTAAATTCTAACATTACCTAACTTAACCATTTTGGCTACGTTGAACAGTCCAATGTAGAAATACATGGGCCAGGTAGGTAATTAGCAGGAGAGAACGCCAAGTCCTTACAACCATATTGCACTTCAAATTCGTATGAGGACAAGAACTTGGGATAGGATGAAGGAAAGGAATTGTGCCCAACGACTTGGACTGCTAGGGATTGAACATGCCCATGAAGTAAGATAAGGTACTATAACAAGGCCCATGAGGAGTTGCATTACTTTAATATACAAATCTTTAATACAGTTGAATGAATTAATCAATGGTCAGCTCATACATTGCTGGTTGTCATTTTTAGTTTATACTGCATTCAAATAGCTCAAAATTACATAGGCACATATCAAACATATCAAAAACATTTTAGATAGGCAAGAGTTCCTTGTTCATATTTCTCAAGTTACAATTCAAACATTGTTGTACTTTATTCAATGTTACTCACTTTCAATACCATGCAAAACCGGTTATATAAATCTTACAAAAGCAAAATATTGCTTTTAAAATACAAATTTATGGATGAAACAGCCCATTTGTAAAAATGCCTGTGCACAATATGACAAGGGTTTCAGTAGTAC
Organism: Procambarus clarkii; assembly: GCF_040958095.1. NCBI lineage: Eukaryota > Metazoa > Arthropoda > Malacostraca > Decapoda > Cambaridae > Procambarus > Procambarus clarkii. The sequence goes on from NC_091198.1 coordinate 18,400,421, forward strand.
AGTTGCATTCAAATCCTGGGTTCGAATCCCAGGCGAGACAAATGGGTGGCCATATTTCCTACCATTTAATGCCTCTGTTCACCTAGCAGTAAATGGATACCTGAGCATTAATCAACGGCCGTGGGGTCAAATGCATGGTTAAATTACACTGTATAGAGGAATCTTGACAATGATTGATTTCAAAGCATTAATAAAATTGTATAGGTGTATTTATCTACAGGTTGTGACACTGGATTAGGAAGGCTGAAAAATGCATTGGCAAACAATCTACAGTTGAAAGTGACCTGCATCCAATGGTTAGTTTCAAGGTAGTTTTCTTACTAAACATCATGCATGGCAATTAAACATGAAATGATTTTGTTATTCTAAACTTTTCCTGAATTTACCAGAGGGCTACTAACATTCTAGTGTCCAGTTCTCATGCGAGAGCTAACTTAGTTCGGAAATGATTTTTGTTGCCTGGTGTCAAACTCTCACCAATGCAGCTACATCTATCTAAAGATGAGGTCTCCATCGTTGGATACAATAATTCAAATGGAGGCACACCAGAGACTTATTGTACAGTTAAATAACTACCTTCTTATCCTTAAAGTCAAAGGTACGCTTGATTATACCTAGGGTTTGGTTACCTTTTTTTACTGCTGCTCCCACTTCTTGTGCAACGTTCAGTGAATGGTGGATCCTGAGGCTAAGGTCCTTTTTCTTCCTCAATCTGCTGTAAGGTAATGTTATTACAGTACTGTAGTTTGGTAGTTGTGACATGGCTTATGTCCCAAGTGCAGTCTTGCATTTTTCGTTATTAAAAAGTATTTGCCATGAACCGAGCATTTGTGGAGTTCATATACAGTAGTTCTTTTTGTAAGGCCTTATCATTTTCATTTCCCATTTTATCATAAATTTTCCTGTTGTCTGCAAATTTAATAATGAGGTTTATAATATTCTCATCTATGTCATCGATGTATATGACAAAAAGGATTGGTCCCAAATTGAACCCCCTGAGGTACCCCATTCGCCACAATTCTCTAGTCAGATTCCTTCCCGTTTAACATGATCCATTATTTTCTTTGCTTTAACTATTCTTTTATCCATTCTAGTATTCTACTAATTATTCCATGTGCCTGTAATTTCCTTGCTAGTCATTCACTTGGTATCTTATCTAAAGCTTCATTAAAATCCATGTACAGTACTGTATACTACATCTACCGGATGTCAATTATCTGTGTAGCTGATTACCGTGTCCAAAAATGTGAGCAGGTCTGTAAGGTAGGATCTAATTTTTAACAAATCCATGTGTTATTTTTATAAGATTATTCGCAGAGTTGGTGAATGATTCCCTCCCTTAGGACTCTCTCCGTGAGTTTTCATAGAGATGTCTAATCTTTCTAGTGTGAACTCTGATACATAGTGCAGTATTTACTTGGTCTTTGCTGCCCTTTTATCGTCCATTATAACTTGCTTAGACTCATCTTTTAAGGGTCCTACCGAGTCCTTTGTTTTGGTTTTACTGCTTATATAGGCATAGAAGGACTTTAGATCTTTCTTTGTATCCTATCATAGTTTCTTTTGGCCGATTTGATTTCCTGGGTGGCCATGTTTAGTGCCCTTTTATATACTGTATCTCAATCAATGATGTTGTTCATGGATTTATACTTTCTCCAGAAGTTCCACTTAGTTATCAATGCTCTTTTGACTACCTGTGTCATTCATCTAGTTCCCTTTATTTTCCATCTCCCATCTCCATTCACTCCCTCGAGATAGGTCACGTTCCCTCGAGATAGGTCACGTTCCCTCGAGATAGGCCACGTTCCCTCGAGTTAGGCCACGTTCCCTCGAGTTAGGCCACGTTCCCTCGAGTTAGGCCACGTTCCCTCGAGTTAGGCCACGTTCCCTCGAGTTAGGCCACGTTCCCTCGAGTTAGGCCACGTTCCCTCGAGTTAGGCCACGTTCCCTCGAGTTAGGCCACGTTCCCTCGAGTTAGGCCACGTTCCCTCGAGTTAGGCCACGTTCCCTCGAGTTAGGCCACGTTCCCTCGAGTTAGGCCACGTTCCCTCGAGTTAGGCCACGTTCCCTCGAGTTAGGCCACGTTCCCTCGAGTTAGGCCACGTTCCCTCGTGTTAGGCCACGTTCCCTCGAGTTAGGCCACGTTCCCTCGAGTTAGGTCACGTTCCCTCGAGTTAGGTCACGTTCCCTCGTGTTAGGCCACGTTCCCTCGAGTTAGGCCACGTTCCCTCGAGTTAGGCCACGTTCCCTCGAGTTAGGCCACGTTCCCTCGAGTTAGGCCACGTTCCCTCGAGTTAGGTCACGTTCCCTCGAGTTAGGCCACGTTCCCTCGAGTTAGGCCACGTTCCCTCGAGTTAGGCCACGTTCCCTCGAGTTAGGTCACGTTCCCTCGAGTTAGGTCACGTTCCCTCGAGTTAGGTCACGTTCCCTCGAGTTAGGTCACGTTCCCTCGAGTTAGGTCACGTTCCCTCGAGTTAGGTCACGTTCCCTCGAGTTAGGTCACGTTCCCTCGAGTTAGGTCACGTTCCCTCGAGTTAGGTCACGTTCCCTCGAGTTAGGTCACGTTCCCTCGAGTTAGGTCACGTTCCCTCGAGTTAGGTCACGTTCCCTCGAGTTAGGTCACGTTCCCTCGAGTTAGGCCACGTTCCCTCGAGTTAGGCCACGTTCCCTCGAGTTAGTTCTCCTAGAGTTAGTTCCCCTAGAGTTAGTTCCCTTGAGCTAGGCTACGTTCCTTTGAGTTAGTTCCCTTAAGTTAGGCTACGTTCCCTCGAGTTGGGGAATAGAAGAAATTGGTGAATTATGGTTAATAACTGATTAGAAGTGTAAATAGTAATCTACGATGCTTGGTTAATAGAATTAGTTATATTAACCCACATACCGTGTATGTATTGTCCGGTGCCAGTAGCAGTGATAATGAACAGGAACCCCCTTTTTTGTGTGTGAAGATTGTAAGTGTACCGTTAAAATACAGATGGCCTCAGCGACCTCCCCTGCAGTAGTCAAAATACACCACGGCAAGTTAATCAACTATAATCCCGACACTCAAAATAGACGCACACATAAGTCACTGACCTCTACGTAGGCGGATTGGGTGGATTGTGTGTGATATTAGCGAGGGTAGAGGTAGAGGTGTTGACGGGGTTAGTGGAAGTAGAGTTGTGGTCGAGTTGTTGACGGGGCCAAGTCTCAGCGCCGCAGAAAACGTTCCCCCTCGACGCCTCGGAGACTTCGCTATTTCTCTCGACGCATCGGTGACTTCGCTATTTCTCTCGACGCCTCGGAGACTTCGCTATTTCCTTCGACGCCTCAGAGACTTCGCTATTTCCCTCGACGTAATAATAGACTTCTGATTGATTGATGAAGATTAAGCCACCCAAAAGGTGGCACGGGCATGAATAGCCCGTAAGTGGTGGCCCTTTTGTACCATTATCAGTATCAAGAGCTGATACTGGAGATCTGTGGAGGTTCGACTGCACCCTGCGTGTAATAGAGTTCGTTGTTGTTGTTGTTTCAGATTTAGCAACTCAGAACGAAGTGTCCATGTAGCACGGGCTATGGTGAGCCCGTAAAATAGACTTCGCTATTATTACGACTATATAGCACTGGGAAGGATTCAGGATAAGGATTTTGGGATGGGACGGTGGGCACATACCAGGACGGACCGAAACGTCGTCGTCCCTTCACTTTCTAGTGTGTGGTTTGGTCAACATATTTCAACCACGTTATTGTGACTCATCGTTTGTTATGTACTTCATTATATACATGTGTTATATATTGTGATTTTACTATGTAGATGTGTGAAAGTTACATATGTTATCGGTTTTATATATAGATGTCCTTTTTTTTAATATATACACTGAGATCGAGGTGTATTAAATGCTGCAAAAAATTTTTTAACATGGAATATATTCAGGTTTTTAATATAATAACTAGTTTGTCAGTATTGTGATGGCCTTATAATAACCCTCCAGGCGTTAATAGGCCTTTAACATGACGATGTTTGCTGTGCCGACCTTTCCCCTCAGTTCTTGCCTAACAAGGAATATTTCAGACAAAATTTCCTCCATCATTATACAATATTTATATAGCCTCGTCAGCAGACTCGACTAGACTTAAATTAACTTTTAAAAGCCTAATGGGTAAGAATAGGCTTAGAAAATGTGACCTAAAGCCCTTGGTAGCTCACAATAGGTTTAAACATTAGTTCACCATGAGTACCCATTAGTTCTGAAAGCCTCATAAGACGCCCATCCCACTGGTGCAAACACCAATCTAATAATCTCTATCCTCCTCCAGGAACCTAATCTGGACTTCTTGGAACGTGTAGTCTGTAGCGAGTAATCCTTATACTCGCTCCATTATCTCATTATCTTAATGGCGTAACTATTGTTTTTTTTTAGATATATACAAGAGTTGTTACATTCTTGTAGAGCCACTAGTACGCGTAGCGTTTCGGGCAGGTCCCTGGAATACGATCCCCGCCGCGAAGAATCGTTGTTACAACTAAGTACTCATTTTACTGTTGAGTTAAACAGAGGCTACAGTTAAGGATTTGCGCCCAGTAAATCCTCCCCGGCCAGGATACGAACCCATGACAAAGCGCTCGTGGAACGCCAGGCGAGTGTCTTACCACTGCACCACGGGGACTGTTAATTAGCACTAACTACACAAGCTATAATCCTATCCCTAATTACATGTGACTGTTTTCACATCCTCCTATCCTAACACACAGAGATCACACAATGATGTAAGGGCGAAGAGGGAGAACGGCCTATTGACATAGCTCGGGTGCAGGGGAGAGTTGTGTAAAAACCTGCCTCGGAGAGGCTACGAGATCCAATAAGTTTAGTAGAACTTCGGTTTCAACTCTTTTAACCCTGTCGTAGCTCAGTCGATTAAGGCAGTGTCTGGGATGCTCCCGGATGCAGGTTCCAATCCTCGTCACGGCCCTTGTGGATTTGTTCCTCCTATCAGCCTCTCAACTGTTAATCAACAGGTGTACAGGTTCCTGAGCCTACTGGGGTCTATCATATCTACATTTGAAATTGTGTATGAAGTCAGCCTCCACCACATCACTGCCTAATGTATTACTTTTATTAACTACTCTGACACTGAAAAAATTCTTTCTAACGTCTCTGTGGCTCATCTGGGTACTAAATGTGAGAACTGTTACCTGTAATTAGGGATAGGATTATAGCTTATGTAGTTAGCGTTAATTAGTTACGCCATTAAGATAATGAGATAATGGAGCGAGTATAAGGGTTACTTGCTACAAGTCCATTAAAAGTTCTCCGCTCTCGGACATTTTTACAAGTAGGTCCTGAATTACCAGACCTAAACAGACCATAACTTTTTATACTGGTGCTTTCATGTCAACCACTTTGGCTAGATGGTAGAGCGAGTCTCGCTTCATGCAGATCGGCGTTCAATCCCCGACCGTCCAAGTGGTTGGGCACCATTCTTTACCCCCGTCCCATCCCAAATCCTTAACCTGACCCCTTCCAAGTGCTATAGTCTTAGCGCTTTCTCCTGATAATTCCATTCCTTTCGTTTCATGGTTCATGGTAACATTATATTATATAATATATAATATAATAAAATTCTCCGTTATACTGGTGCTTTCATTTCAACTACATGAAATTATATATATATATATGTGTGTATATCACGAAAATAAACACGTGATTAAGAATGTGACAATGTCAGACCACGGAGGAAAATGAAACAGGAATTTCCTTAAGTACTTTCGTATATTAAATACATCTTCAGAAGGAATCAATCAATACATCTTCCTTCTGAAGATGTATTTAATATACGAAAGTACTTAAGGAAATTCCTGTTTCATTTTCCTCCGTGGTCTGACATTGTCATATATATATATATATATATATATTAGTATATTTTGGTAGCAGTCTTTCCTGTAGACATATATTATTAAATATGACCGAAAAAGTAAGATTAATAATTCTAACACGAATTTTCTCAATCTTTCGTACATTACGCTTCACTGTTGGAGGTAAATCAAAAATCACTTCTCCAAAATTCATTTTTATTTCTAGTCTGACGCGACACGGGCGCGTTTCGTAAAACTTATTACATTTTCAAAGACTTCACAAATACACAACTGATTAGAACTTACGTCTCTCTGATATTATATCTACATTTGAGTGAGGTGGGAAGGGTGATGTGGCATTAACACAAGACAGAACAGGAGGGGATATTAATAGGGTATTAAAAGTATCAACACAAGACAGAACAGAAACAATGGGTATTGAATAGAAGTGTTTGTAGAAAGCCTATTGGTCCATATTTCTTGATGCTTCTATATTGGAGCGGAGTCTTGAGGTGGGTAGAATATAGTTGTGCAATAATTGGCTGTTGATTGCTGGTGTTGACTTCTTGATGTGTAGTGCCTCGCAAACGTCAAGCCGCCTGCTATCGCTGTATCTATCGATGATTTCTGTGTTGTTTACTAGGATTTCTCTGGCGATGGTTTGGTTATGGGAAGAGATTATATGTTCCTTAATGGAGCCCTGTTGCTTATGCATCGTTAAACGCCTAGAAAGAGATGTTGTTGTCTTGCCTATATACTGGGTTTTTTGGAGCTTACAGTCCCCAAGTGGGCATTTGAAGGCATAGACGACGTTAGTCTCTTTTAAAGCGTTCTGTTTTGTGTCTGGAGAGTTTCTCATGAGTAGGCTGGTCGTTTTTCTGGTTTTATAGTAAATCGTCAGTTGTATCCTCTGATTTTTGTCTGTAGGGATAACGTTTCTATTAACAATATCTTTCAGGACCCTTTCCTCCGTTTTATGAGCTGTGGAAAAGAAGTTCCTGTAAAATAGTCTAATAGGGGGTATAGGTGTTGTGTTAGTTGTCTCTTCAGAGGTTGCATGGCTTTTCACTTTCCTTCTTATGATGTCTTCGATGAAACCATTGGAGAAGCCGTTATTGACTAGGACCTGCCTTACCCTACAGAGTTCTTCGTCGACTTGCTTCCATTCTGAGCTGTGGCTGAGAGCACGGTCGACGTATGCGTTAACAACACTCCTCTTGTACCTGTCGGGGCAGTCGCTGTTGGCATTTAGGCACATTCCTATGTTTGTTTCCTTAGTGTAGACTGCAGTGTGGAAACCTCCGCCCTTTTCTCCGTTTAAGAAACTAACAACATTATATGGAGGACCTATGGCAATTCCACGACCAAGAGATGGCTTCCTGAACCTTGCAGGAATTAACCTCACTGAGGACCAAGTCACTCTCCTAAATCTGGGCATAAACTGTCATGTTATGTCCAGACCGAGTGAAATGGCCCGGAAAGTAGAGTTGGAAATTCTGTTGGACGACATATTCGACCTCGAGACACAAAAGAAGGTCACTACCAAAGATACCTTACAAGCAGAACTTATTGCAGAAGGAGGAAAGAATCGAGGCAACTACAGAAGCACCATACTGTCCCCCGAGCTTAAAGCGGCAGCTAAAAGCCTTCGTGAGAACAAGGAGATAGTTGTCAGGAGAGGTGACAAGTCGCCAATATATGTCATTCTTAAAAAAGACGAATATCTGGCGAAAATGAACATCATACTCTCTGACCAAACTAAGTTCCAAAGGGTAACGAAGGACACTACAGCCGAATTAAAAGCAAAGGTCAACAAACTGATCGAAACTGTGAACGCCAAGAAATCCGGACTCCACCTGCCAAAGATCATTGGGGAATATAAACCTGGATATGCGTATGGAAATGTCAAGACGCACAAGCCTGGAAACCCACTTCGGCCAATCATTAGCCAGATACCCACACCCACGTACAGACTGGCGAAGCGACTCAACGGCCTGCTGACTCCTTATGTTCCTTGCGCCTTCAGCCTGAAGTCTCCAAAGGAATTTGTGGACTTACTGCGGGGCACACGGGCCACAGGGATAAGAGCCTCGTTGGACGTAGAATCGCTGTTTACCAACGTACCTGTGGACGAGACAATCGGAATGATAGCCGACAGAGTGTATCGTGATCCAGCCTGTACTCCTCTTGACATGCCAGAAAGTATTCTGAGGAAACTACTCCAAGCTTGTACTAAAGAGGCACCCTTCTTGAGCCCGGATGGGCACATGTATAAGCAAGTAGATGGGGTCGCCATGGGTTCTCCCCTAGGTGTCCTGTTTGCAAACTTCTACATGGGTACCATCGAGCAAAAAGTCTTAGTCGACATGAACTTGAAACCGGCCATATACTGCAGGTATGTTGACGACATTTTTACACAGGTACCTGATGTCGGACATCTGCAGGAGCTGAAGGAGGCATTTGAGCAGAGTTCCGTGCTGCGTTTCACTTACGAGACGGAAAAGGATGGGAAGCTGCCTTTTCTAGATGTAACAGTCATGGAAAAGGGCGGAGGTTTCCACACTGCAGTCTACACTAAGGAAACAAACATAGGAATGTGCCTAAATGCCAACAGCGACTGCCCCGACAGGTACAAGAGGAGTGTTGTTAACGCATACGTCGACCGTGCTCTCAGCCACAGCTCAGAATGGAAGCAAGTCGACGAAGAACTCTGTAGGGTAAGGCAGGTCCTAGTCAATAACGGCTTCTCCAATGGTTTCATCGAAGACATCATAAGAAGGAAAGTGAAAAGCCATGCAACCTCTGAAGAGACAACTAACACAACACCTATACCCCCTATTAGACTATTTTACAGGAACTTCTTTTCCACAGCTCATAAAACGGAGGAAAGGGTCCTGAAAGATATTGTTAATAGAAACGTTATCCCTACAGACAAAAATCAGAGGATACAACTGACGATTTACTATAAAACCAGAAAAACGACCAGCCTACTCATGAGAAACTCTCCAGACACAAAACAGAACGCTTTAAAAGAGACTAACGTCGTCTATGCCTTCAAATGCCCACTTGGGGACTGTAAGCTCCAAAAAACCCAGTATATAGGCAAGACAACAACATCTCTTTCTAGGCGTTTAACGATGCATAAGCAACAGGGCTCCATTAAGGAACATATAATCTCTTCCCATAACCAAACCATCGCCAGAGAAATCCTAGTAAACAACACAGAAATCATCGATAGATACAGCGATAGCAGGCGGCTTGACGTTTGCGAGGCACTACACATCAAGAAGTCAACACCAGCAATCAACAGCCAATTATTGCACAACTATATTCTACCCACCTCAAGACTCCGCTCCAATATAGAAGCATCAAGAAATATGGACCAATAGGCTTTCTACAAACACTTCTATTCAATACCCATTGTTTCTGTTCTGTCTTGTGTTGATACTTTTAATACCCTATTAATATCCCCTCCTGTTCTGTCTTGTGTTAATGCCACATCACCCTTCCCACCTCACTCAAATGTAGATATAATATCAGAGAGACGTAAGTTCTAATCAGTTGTGTATTTGTGAAGTCTTTGAAAATGTAATAAGTTTTACGAAACGCGCCCGTGTCGCGTCAGACTAGAAATAAAAATGAATTTTGGAGAAGTGATTTTTGATTTACCTCCAACAGTGAAGCGTAATGTACGAAAGATTGAGAAAATTCGTGTTAGAATTATTAATCTTACTTTTTCGGTCATATTTAATAATATATATATATATATATATATATATATATATATATATATATATATATATATATATATATATATATATATATATATATATGAATATGAAAACTCACACCCCAGAAGTGACTCGAACCCATACTCCCAGGAGCAACGCAACTGGTAACTACAGGGCGCCTTAATCCACTTGACCATCACGGCCGTCAAAAGGAAGTGATAGCCAAGGCTATTTGAGCCACTTCCCCAACGGCAACTCAGATGGTAATCTTGGGCATAGCATTTCACCAAATCACCTCATTCTTTGGGGCACACGTGAGGAACACAAATGCGAACAAGCCTGAATGGTCCCCAGGACTATATGCGAATGAAAACTCACACCCCAGAAGTGACTCGAACCCACACTCCCAGGAGCAAAGCAACTGGTAACTACAGGGCGCCTTAATCCACTTAACCATCACGGCCGTCCTGGGGACCATTCAGGCTTGTTCGCATTTGTGTTCCTCACGTGTGCCCCAAAGAATGAGGTGATTTGGTGAAATGCTATGCCCAAGATTACCATCCGAGTTGCCGTTGGGGAAGTGGCTCAAATAGCCTTGGCTATCACTTCCTTTTGACGGCCGTGATGGTCAAGTGGATTAAGGCGCCCTGTAGTTACCAGTTGCCTGGGGACCATTCAGGCTTGTTCGCATATATATATATATATATATATATATATATATATATATATATATATATATATATATATATATATATATATATATATATATATATATATATATATTTCACACATTATCGTACTTTAAATTATTTACCTAGATTTAACTGAGGGCCACCATCTCAATAGTGATTCAATGGGGACAGAAAGCCGGCGGCTTACCAAAGCCCTCCCAATTATTCCTGTGATTTTTTTCGAATTGTCTCTTTAATTTAGTTCAGTTATTATACACCCCATACCCATCGTGTTGTAACGGGGGGTGGGGGAAATAGCTCTATCTTGTCCATTATTCCACCCCCCAGTTAACTAACGAGGCCGGGGGAAACGGCTCTCTCTAGTCCGTTATCCCGTCCCCAGTTAGCTAACTATTCTAGAGCGCTCCCAGAGATCCTAAGGCAACCTCTCTCGTTCAACACCTTGTAACCTAGGTATTCGACTACCTAGGTGCTAAGACTACAAGGCGCCGTCACTTGATCAGTTACCCGAAACTCTAGAGAGAACTCTAGAATACATAATCATTGCCACAAACGTATAAGAGAAAACGAAAGGAAAGAAATGAATAGTAAAGTAATTAGTGAGGGTTTGGGGTGAGAGGTAGGGAGGTGGGAGGAGCGAGGAGGGTCATTAGTTGAAAGTGAGAGTTCAGAGAGGGATGGAGGGAGAGGTGTAGATAGGTAGAAGTAGAAGAGTAGCTAGTAGAAGTAGAAAGTAGATAGTAGAAGACGAAATACTGCCACCATCCATTCATGATCATTACATACAAGACAAGGAATGGAACTTGTCTGTATCACCAAATTCTCAAAAGATGTTATCAAGAGATCATTATTAGTATGGTCCCATCTTTATCATGTACTCATTCTAAACCATGAAACCAGTAACCACAGAGGCTTTCTCACCTCAACTCAAAATCTCTAGGGAACAAAATAAAGTCCATTTAAATAATAAATTCAACAATTATATTTTTCATGATAAGTATCATAACTTAAGCAATCCAATTAAAATGTTAAAGATTAATATTCAAAGTGAGTCATCCTCCAAGAATCTGAGAACACTACAATTGACTGCCCTTGATCTTCACACAACACTTGTAAAACACGACCAAGTCACCTTACTGCTCAACTCACCAAGTGTGTGCCTATAGCTGGATAGAGAGGGGGGGGGGTCTGTAGTTGACGGAGACTCCCGCCCTGCCGGCCGACAGCCTCCCTGCTAGGGCCGTCTGCTCTGCTCTGCTGACTGCCGTTCTTCTCTGTCTTGTTAATGCTTCAAGCTCGATAGCTCTCCGAGTTTATATTGGGGAACCTAGTAGCTAACTCCGCCCACAAGTAGATAGCCTCCGGCACTCTATCAAGCCACTCCTTAAACGTCGGCATGTTTGAAGGCTACCCGGCTCCAATTATAAGCTTAGCGGAAGCAAGGTGAAATTCTCATGATCTGACCTCAGGTCACTTGGGGTCATTAACTTTTAGAGGTGTGACTTTCCGGTGGACAAACTGGCGCCTTCTCTAATCCCTGTCTGTGACTCCTGTACTCTATGTATGTATTAAACTAAACCAAACACTTTTACAGTGTTACAGTGTGTGAGGTAGTGGAAAGGGTTACAGAGGCACATAATGGGCTCAGGGACTGAACCCCATAACAATTTACTCCCATTATAATTTACGACCAAATACAAAGCTAGTAATGTGGGTTTCGGATATTACATTGTGTGGTGTTGTTAACGGCGGGGCTCGCGGCACTAATGAACGCTAATGTGTGCATCCTCCACACACGACAGGAGTGTCAGAGCCTCATTTTAGCACGTAAACACCATACATAATCACTACACACAATTCCCACAACAGACCCGTTATAAAATTACACTTTGTTCTTCTATACCAGACAAGAAATACCATCGTCCATGACAGGGAAATGAAATCGCAGACTAAAAGTGTCAACAAGGCAAGACAGCAGGAGTCTGAAGGCCAGACAGCGGAGCAGAGTTGATCATTCAGCTCCCTGCTGGGCCCCACAGAGGACAATGTCTGCCGGAGCTGTTGATAATGTCATCCTTCTGGCCGACTGTTATAAGGTAGGACGTCTAACAGCAAGTCACAAATAATATTGAGTGTAATTGTTATATTAACTTATTTGTGTTTGCGTTATAGTGTGATATACCCGCGACTGTCGACCGAAGTGTAGTGCAGCAATTGTAAATTTATATAGTTGTAGGTTATGCTTTTCGCGGGTGGTTAATAGTTTGTTCGTAATCAGAACAGGACGCTTTATTCGTCATAACTAATGCAAATTGTTCCAAATTTGTCTGAACAACAATAATAATAATTCTTTATCATACAAATCTTGAATACAACGAACATTAAACAGAGGGGAGGATGACAGGTGTATATAGGTGTTTACAAGGATGACAGTGAAACGGGGCTCGAATCCATTGGACACCAATCGGTAACGTTGACCAATCCACACACTAGAAAGTGAACGACGACGTTTCGGTCCGTCCTGGACCATTCTCAAGTCGATTATTGACCTGACACAATCGACTTGAGAATGGTCCAGGACGGACCGAAACGTCGTCGTCCCTTCATTTTCTAGTGTGTTGTTTGGTCAACATACTTCAGCCACGTTATTGTGACTCCTCGCCTCCAATCCGTAACTATTCGCTCGTGTTCAGCCATAACTGATAGGCTGGTTAACAATTATTTAACAACCTGATCCTACATGCACACAGAGACCCGGGTATCACCGGTTACCCCTTCTTGTATTATATATAATATTGACTAAGTCCTAGTTCAACATATATAGTGTGGAGAAATATTTAAATAAATAAATAAATAAATAAATAAATAAATAAATAAATAAATAAATAAAATAAATAAATGTTTATTTAGGTAAGGTACATACATACAAGAGATTTTACAAAGATTGATCGATTTATAGATAGAGCTAGTACATACAATGCCCAAAGCCACTATTACGCAAAGCGTTTCGGGCAGGAAAAACATTAATGACTAAAGCTTAATACTAATTGAGTATAAAGAATAAAATGTGTTGAGAACAATTAAAAAATAAAGATAAAAAGGGGGGAACATGGCTGAAAAAGCAGCACAGATACAAATAGGTCGAACAAACAGCGTTGTTTAAAAAAAAAAAACTTGGGTTGACAATAGAGGGGTAAGGTAGGTTACAGGGAATTTATTAGGTAGTGCTTCGTTTTTATCTTAAACTGGTTAAGAGAGGTACAGTCTTTAACATGGTTGGGAAGGTCATTCCACATTCTGGGTCCCTTGATCTGCAGAGCATTTCTAGTTTGATTAAGTCGTACTCTAGGAATATCAAAACTGTATTTATTTCTGGTGTGGTGCTCATGGGTTCTGTTACAACCTTCATTGAAGCTTTTGAGGTCAGGATTGGCATTACAGTTCAGCGTTTTATATATGTATAATACACATGAGAGAATGTGCAGTGACTTAATGTCTAACATATTCAGAGATTTGAGTAAGGGGTAGTTGAGTTGAGTAGTTGATTTGTAGTAGTTGATTTGTAGTAGTTGTAATTTGTAGTAGATTTGGAGTAGTTGAGTTGATTTGAGTTGAGTAGTACCCCATATCTAGAAAACTATCACCTGAGGACCACATAAAGAATATTGTGCGAGGAGCCTATGCCACGATTTCTAACTTCAGAATTGCTTTTAAATACATGGATGGCGATATACTAAAGAAATTGTTCACGACTTTTGTTAGGCCAAAGCTAGAATATGCAGCGGTTGTGTGATGCCCATATCTTAAGAAGCACATCAACAAACTGGAAAAGGTGCAAAGACATGCTACTAAGTGGCTCCCAGAATTGAAGGGCAAGAGCTACGAGGAGAGGTTAGAGGCATTAAATATGCCAAAACTAGAAGAGAGAAGAAAAAGAGGTGATATGATCACTACATACAAAGTAGTAACAGGAATTGATAAAATCGATAGGGAAGATTTCCTGAGACCTGGAACTTTAAGAACAAGAGGTCATAGATTTAAACTAGCTAAACACAGATGCCGAAGAAATATAAGAAAATTTACTTTCGCAAACAGAGTGGTAGACGGTTGGAACAAGTTAGGTGAGAAGGTGGTGGAGGCCAAGACCGTCAGTGATTGATTGATAGATAAAGATTAAGCCACCCAAGAGGTGGCACGGGCATGAATAGCCCGTAAGTGGTACAATTTTTTTTTCTCAGTATTCTGAGGTTGCATTTAACCATCAAGCTGTTATCGCGGGGGAGGATACTGCTTCACAGTCTTTATGAGGGTGTCCAGCTGCTGGACACCTTTGTTGACCAGGAGAAGACCGTCAGTAGTTTCAAAGCGTTATATGACAAATTAAGAGTGCTGGGAAGACGGGACACCACGAGCGTAGCTCTCATCCTGTAACTACACTTAGGTAATTATCAGTTAAACATTAGTCTCAGGGTAGTTAACCCTTGAAATGCCCGATTCTCTCGGCTTTAGGGTCACCAGTTTCGTTTTTGCACATTTAAAATATTAAAAAAATTACTTTTTTATATGTAGAATTTCAAAATCATTACATTCTGATATTCATGTCAAGTCCTAAAATTTGGATACCTTAATTTTTCGCTTTCAGTTATTGTAGGATTCAAAGAAAACGGAAATGGTCTTATTATTATTTTGTTATTGTGATAGTGCTACACGCTTGAAAATTCCAACCCATTCTCCTGTTTAGATAGTAGTTCTTGTAACTATGTGCACCATAGTACAAAGATTGACGTTGTAAGCAATAAAATAGTAGAACTTTGGTACTATTCACTTTATTGAATCTGAAAAAATTAAGCTAAGAAAACAAACTTAAATATTCCTAGGCCTAGTATAGCACGTATATGTACTGTATTAGGGCCTCAGATAGTCATTTATTAGGCCTAGGAAGATTAGCTTAATTTAGTTTAGTCTGTCTTTCAAACATAAGTAGAAAATAGTTTTCTGGTTTGTCCAACTCAACCGTGCCAATTTCTACTTTCTAATTGTGTTGTACGACGGTATATGTACTATGCCTCATCGTTACTATAAGTACTACCAAAACGGTATGGACTGAAAATTCTTATAATTAATTACTTTGATGTACAGTAGCAAAGTTTATAATTTACTAAGAAATAATAGCCTGATGTAAAAATCATTGTATTTATAACAATTTACAATCAAAACCCAATTTTCTTGCATTTCTATAGTGAAAAATTCATAAGACGCATGTAGAACTTAATCTGGATGAACTGAAATACATCACATGACGTAAGCCGTCGTCTAAGGGTTAAGCTTGCGAGCATAGGTCGCAGTTTTCCATCACTCTTGTTAATAAAAAATAATAAAAATAAAGTAAAATGTTTATTCAGGTAAGATACATACATACAAGAGATTTTACATAAATTGATAGATTTATAGATAGAGCTAGTACATACAATGCCTAAAGCCACTATTACGCAAAGCGTTTCGGGCAGGAAAAACTTTAATGACTAATACTTAATACTAAATGAGTATAAAGAATATACTGTAATATATATAATGTTGCGAAACAATTTATTTTGGTGCAGTTCCACATTAAGTATTCATGGCACCCAAACATGTGATCTTCCCTACAGTCGTCTCACTACAAGGTCTACCCTCCTGGCACTACCACACTCTACGCATACTTCGAGTCCAGAGGCGGCAAGTGAGTACCAGTCCTTCCGTAATTACCTGTAGTGTGTGCTTGTGAGGGATAAATTGTGTCAGTGCTGAAAGAAACAAGTACTTGGTCAACCCAGGCCTGGTCGAGGACCGGGCCTCGGGGATGCCAAGCCCCGAGAACACCTCAAGGTAACCCATGATGGAGCAAGTAGGTGCCAGTGATAAGACGAAGGATGTGAATTATCTGCCAAGTTATGTATAGACAAATAATCTGCCAGAAGCATGTGTAAGCGAATAATCTGCTGGAAGCATGTATAAATGAATAATCTGTCAAGGTCATACATACTCAGATAATATGCTGGGAACCCGTATACGGCGATAATCTGTCTTTACGTAAACGCGAATAATCTTGACATATATGTCAATGATCTGTTTGGGAAAACTTATCAAATGGGACGTCCAAACCTCACACCCATCCAAAGTTTACAATCATGTACATCTACTACCTACAGCAGGCGGACTTGCTCCGACAGATTTTCACTGCAGTTGGGTCCGACAGGTTTCCGTACACGGTGTTCTTCGGGCTGCAGTACATACTGAAGCGATGGTTGTGTGGGCCAGTGGTGACGCGAGCCATGGTCGAGGAAGCCAAGGAGGTCATCAACGCTGTCTTCAAGAGGGACGATGTCTTCAACGAAGAAGGCTGGAACTATCTGGTCGAGGTGAAGCGATGACAGCTAATTAGTTTCGTATGAATTAAGGCGATCAGAGCATCATCAATGCCAATATGCAACTCAGCTCATTTGGATAGTGAGACAAAATATAGCTAGTTTAATTTTCCTTGTATTTAATCACTCTAATTCTTTGCAATGTCTTGCATATATTCTGGAGAAAATTTAATATACAGTAATATAATTTCACATGTTATAGCAATGTACACGTTTTCTTTATTTTGGATAATTTTGCGATATTCAATTTTAAGTCTTTTTTCTAAAATACTTTTTTCCAACTTGCTGTTGTTACTTAGCATTTGTTTACTTCAAGCTAATATCGTCTTTGCCTTGCTGAATATCCTCTTCTTTCTCTCACCTCCAATGGCGCCCACCACCGTCGTGTGTGCCCATGGTGCCCCTTCACCAGCATCACGGGGGTCGGCTGCCCCTGCGCGTCAAGGCTGTACCCGAGGGCACGGTCGTCCCTACAAAGAACGTCCTCTTTACCGTGGAGAATACCGACCCGGCTCTTCCCTGGGTCACCGGCTTCTTCGAGGTAAGTACGAGGTCGTAAGCCAGGTGTACGACGGCACTCACGTCTACACTTACGAGACCTGTACCTCTTACACTCGTGTTATGGACGACCTCGTAAACTCTAATTATTACCAACTAAGGCGCCATGATCGCTATCGGTAGTGCATACCTCGTAAGTGTTCTCTCAATCCCGGCCAAAGTGCTAGCATGTTTTGTCATATTACAAAGATTTCGTGCATTTTATGCCCCGCTTAGTGAGCTAAATGGATATACAATTCTTCTTCTGTTCTACCAAATAACATTACACACAGAAATCACAATAGCGTGATGTATCAAATGAACAAATCCACAAGGGCCGTGAGAACTGAGCTACCATGTCGTAGCTCAGTCGATTAAGGCAGCGTCTGGGATGCTCTCGGACGTAGGTTCAAATCCTCGTCACGGCCCTTGTAGATTTGACCAAATAGCATGGTTTCTAATCCTCCCACAATGTGATGTGTGAAGCCTCGCTTCATGGCAGAGGGAAGCCTAGTTAGGTTCCCCGACTTATTAATGCTGAGTTTTGATTCGCCAAAGTCATCATAATGTTGATCATTGCGATATGTTTACCTTCATATTGCTAGCAATATTATGTAATGTACTAGTCAACCATATTATATAATGGCTGACTAGTACACTACGACAGAACCACCGTGTTAGACTCGAAGAGATTTGTTGGAAATGCGTAAATTTCGTGTGTAAACGAAGTCTCGATATAAGAATATATGTTGTATAAATAATAATGTAAATTAAGGAGGTATTACTCAAATGACTGAGTTTACAGAAGTGTGACTTAAGAATGATAACATTGCTGCAGACGCTGCTGGTGCAGACTTGGTACCCGATGACGGTGGCTACCAACTCCCACATCTACAAGCAGATCCTCCGCCACTACATGGACCTCACCCACGACAACACCGACACTCTCGACTTCTCCGTAAGATCTCTCCCTCTCTTCACAGTCTGCACTGCATAACATCACAGTGCAGGCGACGAGTTACAGTAACGTGGCTGAAGTATGTTGACCAAACCACACACTAGAAGGTGAAGGGACGACGACGTTTCGGTCCGTCCTGGACCATTCTCAAGTCGATTGTCGACGGGACCATTCTCAAGTCGATTGATCGACTTGAGAATGGTCCAGGACGGACCGAAACGTCGTCGTCCCTTCACCTTCTAGTGTGTGGTCTGGTCAACATCACAGTCTCTGGGTTATCCGCCAGTCTCAAGGGGGGAAGGTTAGGTGTGAGGGGCGAGTGGCTTGCAAGAGCAAAACAAAAATGAACTTAGAAGAATCCGAAATACAAATTACAAGTTATAGGTCACGAACTGTAAGACTACAAGTTTACAGAAAAGCAATCAACTAAAGTTTGGATTTGTTAAACTTGAGTAGACGTTTGATTGTTGCCGCCGAAGGCGGCTAGTTTATTGTGCACCCCATACTCATCCTGTGAGCGGTAGCGCAAAAGCATTACAGAGGGCACAAAAGGTCTTTATCAGACCTCATCTTAGATTATTACATAAACAATTTCTTCAATCCTTCACACCTTATAGATACAATGTCAGCTAGTTACAGAGAAAGTGCTATTACAAGAGCTACATCTTTACAGTAAGTCATCATACATTAATGGTAGGTCTTATCGTTAATACATAATAGTTTTTGAGTAGACGTGTGTATAAAGATCCTGGTTGTGTCCACAGCTACACGACTGTGGGTACCGGGGCGTGTCTTCTGTAGAGTCCAGCGCTCTGGGCGGCGCGGCGCACATGATTAACTTTAAGGTCAGTACCGCACGCTTCTCGGCATACTAGTTACTGTATTGGACCGCCCTGTGTCTTGTATTGTGGCTTCCCTACTTCTCTGCTTTGAGAGAGAGACAGAGACAGATACAGAGACAGAGACACAGAGAGAGACAGAGTGAGAGAGAGAGAGAGAGAGAGAGAGAGAGAGAGAGAGAGAGAGAGAGAGAGAGAGAGAGAGAGAGAGAGAGAGAGAGAGAGAGAGAGAGAGACAGAGAGAGAGACACAGAAAAAGACAGAGTGAGAGAAAGAGAGAGAAAGAGAGAGAGAGAGAGAGAGAGAGAGCGAGAGAGAGAGAGAGAGAGAGAGAGAGAGAGAGAGAGAGAGAGAGAGAGAGAGAGAGAGAGAGAGAGAGAGAGAGAGAGAGAGAGAGAGAGAGAGAGAGAGAGAGAATGCACTATTCACATATATTTTCATGTACTAGAGATAGATCATACACTATTCACATGTGCTAGGAGATAGATCATGTACTAGAGATCATACACTATTCACATGTGCTAGGAGATAGATCATATACCAGAGATCATACACTATTCACATGTGCTACAGCATCATCCCTTATTCATATATACATTGCTGAGAATACACGAAATACACAGAAACATTATAAATCCTATACTGACTTTATGCAAACACTGAAGTCGTCAGACACTGTGTCGGGGACATCACTGTTGAGGAAGTACTACCACCTCAAGACGGTGGCAGGCTTCTCCACGCCCTCCTTAGAGCATTCCAACGTCATCACTTGGGGCAAGGAGAGGGAGGTGGACTCCCATAGACACATGCTCCAGACCTACCCCGAAGGTAAGATGGCAAGAATGAACTAGAAGTGTGATGGATTATCTCTGGGATAGTTTATAGGAAAATCTAATATAAGTCAATGCATTAAGAATTTACGGAGAATGTACTGTTCTTTCTTGAAGACAAGGCGCCAGATTCACGAAGCAGTTACTCAAGCACTTACGAACCTGTACATCTTTCCTTAATCTTTGGCGGCTTTGTTTACAGTTATGAAACAGTTAATGAGCTCCGAAGCACCAGGAGGCTGTTTATAACAATAACAACAGTTGATTGGCAAGTTTTCATGCTTGTAAACTGTTTAATAAATGTAACCAAAGCCGTCAAAGATTGAGGAAAGATGTACACGTTCGTAAGTACTTGCGTAACTGCTTCGTGAATGAGATTCCACCCCCAGGAGACGTCGGGTGTGTGTGCGACTCTTACGACATCTGGCGGTGCCTGAAGGAGTGCTGGGGCCAGGAGCTGAAGGACTTGGTGCTCCAGCGAGGCAGAAAGGGCGGCTGTATCTACCTCCGACCGGACAGTGGTGACCCCAAGGAGGTGACGCTTAAGGTAACTTCTAGTTTAGTTGCAAATGTTGTAAGGAAAGGTAACGTTTCTTTATACCCAACGCCTCTGTGGAATAGGTACCCGGGAGCTAGGGTGTTGTTGTGCGATATATCCTGGTAAAATTCAGTTCTTAGCAAAGGGGGGCGGTACGTGGCATCTCTATGAGCTGAATAGGATTCCTGTCTCAGTGAATAAGAAACCAAATCTTCTATGACAGTAAGGGGAAACTTAAGAAATTATAAAATATTAGCAGAAAGAAATGTCGGTTCATGTATAATAATCGTAATAATATGTCTAATTAACAAATGTTTTTGATGCACTGTTAACCAATTAACAATGTACGTTTAATTTTTGTTCGGAGATTATTCACAGAAAACACAAGGATTTTGTGTTACCCATCCACGATTACCAGGGGCCAGATTCACCAAGCAGTTACTCAAGCACTTACGAACCTGTACATCTTTTCTCAATCTTTGGTGGCTTTGTTTACAATTATTAAACAGTTAATGAGCTCCGAAGCACCAGGAGGCTGTTTATAACAATAACAACAGTTGATTGGCAAATTTTTAATGCTTGTAAACTGTTTAATAAATGAAACCAAAGCCGTCAAAGATTGAGGAAAGACGTACTCGTTCGTAAGTGCTTGCGTAACTGCTTCGTGAATCTGGCCCCAGAACTTTACCCACTGTCCTACCCACTTTCCCTTTGATTGGTCCTACACCCTTACGCTGTATAATAGGTCATATACCTTTACCCTATGTTTGATTGCCCCATCATCTTGGCCAACTCTCCTTCCACTCTTTCCCATGTGCATTTAACCCAAAAAATGTATCTTATATGCAGGCGATGAGTCACAACAACGTGGCTGAAGAATGTTGACCAGACCACACACTAGACGGTGAAGGGACGACGACGTTTCGGTCTGTCCTGGACCATTCTCAAGTCGATTGTCCAGGAGAATGGTCCAGGACGGACCGAAACGTCGTCGTCCCTTCACCTTCTAGTGTGTGGTCTGGTCAACATGTACCTTATGTATTCATGCTTAACCTTAAGATGTTCCAGAGAGGAGAGGAAACTTCGTAGAAATTAAATCCTTCAGTAATTACTAGTTCCTTTGCCATGAATTCTGGTAACTTGATTGTTTTTCTTAATACTGACACTAAGAAGATAGAGGCATAGAGAGCTTACACTATAAGATCAGCAAGACCAGCAATGTGGTCATATTTAACCAAATATGATAATATACACAATTTGAACTATTACAATATATAATGATTTCTTGCATTTTTAGGATTTCATAACAGAAAATTCATGAAATATTTGTCTTTCTATTGTCACTGCAACTTCTCGTTCAGTTAAAATAATCGTTAAACTGTTCAAATTCAAATTCAAATGTTTATTCAGGTAAAGTACATACATACGGGGTGATACAAATATTGATGAATTTATAGATAGAGCTAGTACATACAATGCCTAAAGCCACTATTACGCAAAGCGTTTCGGGCAGGATAAACACTAAAGACTAAATCTTAATACTAATTGAGATTAGAGTATAAAATGGGTTGAGAAAATATACAAATTAAAAAGGGGTCTCAATCTAAATTGGCCAATAGTTGACCTGGGGTAAGTTTCA
Organism: Procambarus clarkii; assembly: GCF_040958095.1. NCBI lineage: Eukaryota > Metazoa > Arthropoda > Malacostraca > Decapoda > Cambaridae > Procambarus > Procambarus clarkii. Next base: position 18,422,422 of record NC_091198.1, read on the forward strand.
GTTTCCTGAAACTTCTTTCTCAACTTGCCACGGACATGTATGTAATTAGACAAATGGGGAAATTGTTATACGATGCAAAGATTCCACTAGATCTCATTTAATGAGTCACTGATGTAGTTTTAACACATTAAGGCACATCAAGGGGTGAGGGGGCGCAAGGCCCCCTTCCCCTTGATAATCACTATATGATCAGCCCGTCCTGGCACCGCTCCTGTGCCAGGTAAGTCCACTACGGGCTCACCATAGCCCGTGCTACTTGCCCCGCTCCTGTGCCAGGTAAGTCCACTACGGGCTCACCATAGCCCGTGCTACTTGCCCCGCTCCTGTGCCAGGTAAGTCCACTACGGGCTCACCATAGCCCGTGCTACTTGCCCCGCTCCTGTGCCAGGTAAGTCCACTACGGGCTCACCATAGCCCGTGCTACTTGCCCCGCTCCTGTGCCAGGTAAGTCCACTACGGGCTCACCATAGCCCGTGCTACTTGCCCCGCTTCTGTGCCAGGTAAGTCCACTACGGGCTCACCATAGCCCGTGCTACTTGCCCCGCTCCTGTGTCAGGTAAGTCCACTACGGGCTCACCATAGCCCGTGCTACTTGCACCGCTCCTGTGTCAGGTAAGTCCACTACGGGCTCACCATAGCCCGTGCTACTTGCCCCGCTCCTGTGCCAGGTAAGTCCACTACGGGATCACCATAGCCCGTGCTACTTGGAACTTGTTCCGAGTAGCTGAATCTATAACAACAGCCCTCCTCTCTAGTGGTCACACCGTCACTACACTGTACTATATTGCCCGAACCTATCCTAGCCGAGGACAAACTATTAGAAAACGGAACATAAAGTCACTTTTACGAGCCAGTATGATTTTTAATACATTCTTAACGGTGGGTATTTTTACGTCAAAATACGATGTGTTATGCGAGAGGACAGGTTGCATATGATAGCAACATACGTTTTAAATGAGCAAAGCCACAAGGGCCGTGACGAGGATTCGAACCTGCGTCTGAGAGCATCTCAGACGCTGCCTTAATCGACTGAGCTACGACATGGTAAAAAGAGTTGAAACCGAAGTGCTACTGAACTTACTGGATGGCCCTTGTGGATTTGTTCATTTGATACATCACACTATTGTGATTTCTGTGTGTAACATACATTTTTTTATTCCCCAGAGTCTGGAGATCCTGGGCGAGGCCTATGGTACTGAGACGAACTCTAAGGGCTACAAAATGCTTCCTCCTTACCTAAGGGTCATTAGTGCTGACGGCATCAGCCACCAGTCACTCTGTAAGTAGGCTCACACGCCACCAACACACTTTACGTTGGGTTGAGTAGCAATGACGCTGAGTGGTGATATTTTGTTGAGGTTTTAGACCCTACTCCCGACACTGGGAATTATATGAGCACAATTCTCGCTGCAGGGTCCTTGCTAGAACACCTCAAGAACAACAGCTGGAGCACAGCCAACACCTATTTCGGCGCCGGAGCCTCACTGCTCCAGAAGGTGAGTGTCCATCCTTGTTTGCTCTCTCCACTACCTCCTCTTTGCAGTCCATCCTCCTAATATGCAACTACTTATAGACATCCTTTCGTGTCTTACACTAGCTGCACAGGCCAGCAGCTAAGCCATCACAGAGATTACGGCTTCTGCTTAGCCATTAACTATATTTATCTTGCTAAGCTATTACAGGTGTTCACTACACAACACTTCTCTATTTGTTATAGATTAACCGAGACACGCAGAAGTGCGCATACAAGGTGAGCTACGCGGAGGTGGCGGGGCAAGGCATCGATGTGCACAAGGAGCCCATCACGGACTCTGGCAAGAAGAGCAAGCGGGGACGTCTCTCCCTCCACTGTGACCACGGCCTCTACAACACTCTCCAGGCCGGCAAGGGCGACCCCACTAAGGTCAGGCATCTACACGGATCACATATTTACATGTTGACCAAACCACACACTAGAAAGTGAAGGGACGACGACGTTTCGGTCCGTCCTGGACCACAATCGACTTGAGAATAGTCCAGGACGGACCAAAACGTCGTCGTCCCTTCACCTTCTAGTGTGTGGTTTGGTCAACATATTTCAGCCACGTTATTGTGACTCATCGTCTGCACATATTTACATCATATAGTTACACTTGGAACCCATTGTTCCCCTCAAAGGTCAGAGAGGGAACTAGGTTCTGGTTACATTAAGCTTGACCTTATAGTGATTAAGGTCAGACAGGGACCCGGTATTTTCACGGTCGACTGGGAACCAGTCCTACATAAACCTTCACTAATTCGCGATAAAGCTGTATGAGGTTGGTGTTAGTGGGGCTTTGCAACATGCAAGATCCAGAGGTTGCAGTATTTAAGATTATTGGCACCAATGGACGAGAGTGGGTTGTGATCTAGTACAAACTCTTCACTCTTAGAGACGTGCAATATTAATGGGTGCAGTTGTCTTCTTTGTGGAGGTCAGGGAGTTTGTAATAGCTCATTATGTTGGACACGTGTTGATCGACGCTATTTAAAAGATGCAATATTGAAAATTAAGACTACACAAAAAATCGCAATAAGAACTATTAATTTAGCATTAGTTCTTTACCAGTTTATGAAAACTCTGAAAGCTTAGACGTAAGTGGTGAGATGTTTGAGAGATGCTTTTTCACCCACAGGGCTATAAACCCATGGAACCACTTACCCGCCTAAGCTGCAAATGCTAAAACTCTGTTGGGTTTTAAAATTTAACTAGAAAAGCTTCCGGAAAATTGGGGGACCTTTGACAAGCGACCGGCTTCCTGTCCTCGTCGAAGCCACTAGTATAAGTGGCCCTCAGGTAAATATATACACCAGGAGCTGTTATTCTGAACCAGGTTTTGTATTTCAGGACCTTCTTGTACCGGTATTCGAGAACGGAAAACTTTTGGTGGACTACACGTTCGAAGAAGTCCAGGAGAGAGCACAGACTGTGCCCAACGACTTCGACGTCATTAAGTTTCTGGAGGAGGACAGAGATGATTAAATCTCTGTTGACTATATGTAACCTCTCACTTCACCTCAGACACTTCACCACTTGGTATATGTAATGTACTCCCAGACACTATGTTGACCAGACCACACACTAGAAGGTGAAGGGACGACGACGTTTCGGTCCGTCCTGGACCATTCTCAAGTTGATTGTGACTTGAGAATGGTCCAGGACGGACCGAAACGTCGTGATCGTCCCTTCACCTTCTAGTGTGTGGTCTGGTCAACACTATGTACCCACTGGCTACATATATACATGTTGAAGATACCTTCAACAAAATGCGTCCTTCAGCGACATGTGTCGGCCTAATAAAACAGTAAAAATAATTTTGGATAGTTAATTTTTCAACTTCCTTCCCAGGTAAAGAACATAAGAATTATAGAAAAGACTCGTTCTAGTGCCATTGCTCTAACTGTTGAGTCATATTTAATAATACATATATACGTGTTGTGAAGAGGTTATTCTTATTTATTTTCGGCTAGGCTGTTGATACTCGTGCCGAGCTAAACAAATTATTTTAATAAGTAAAAGTAATTTTTTGTTTAAATACAACTGAAAGTAGATAAGTATAAAATTTGGCGTAAAATATATAGTTGCATTATAATTGAATTAACTCAACTAATTGATAATGTATAACCTGTAATTAATGCATAACTGTAATTAGCTTTCACCGGGAACTATAGCCTGATTACAGTATATAGTGAGGTAGATAAATAACACTATGGTAAGTTATAAAACTTAAATATCAGTAAAATACTTGCGTGCCAACTAAAGATCACATTAAAGGCTTATTGAGTCTTTATTAAGCATTTATTGCTTATTGAGCGCTTAGAATTAAACGAAAACGTGATTAAAGAAAATGTGTCACAGGAATATTCATGACGCTTACGCGAACCTAGTTTGATATTGAGCGCCCACATTACGTGAGGGAGCGCACTAGAGCTCAGCATGCTTAACGTGAGAGAATGTTTAATGCCGTTATGCAGCAAATGTTAATAGGTAGTGGGGGCTGATTGTTGCGGGTGGGGGAGGGGTCCGGATGAGCCCCCACCCGCTGGGCAGTTGTAATGGGTCTCCATCACTCCTTACACCAATTTGAGCTGCGACACCTTCCTATTTACTATGCAGGCGATGAGTCACAATAACGTGGCTGAAGTAGTTTGACCAGACCACACACTAGAAGGTGAAGGGACGACGACGTTTCGACTTGTGAATGGTCCAGGACCGACCGAAACGTCGTCGTCCCTTCACCTTCTAGTGTGTGGTCTGCTCAAACTTCCTATTTACTACCTCGCTCGACAAACCCTTGCCGAACTTAGCAAAAGTAACCTAACAAGACATCATGTTAGCCCCTCAGTCGTCCCTGGTATGGAGGGCGAATTAGTTCTGGAATGAGTTTTATTGTCCTGTGTTGAACGGTCTCCAAAACAGTCATAAACACAGACCCGGTGGTTCTAAATACTAACGCAGAAAAGCTATGTAACCAGGACATGCACTCAGTGACCCAGGACACCTCCATAGGGCCCCACGCGCTGAAGAATGTTCCTCACTTCATGTAGGTGGCGCCGGGTTGTGCAATTATCGTACCGCCGACACACCCACGCAAAACACACTCGACAACCTCAAACGCCACCGGAGTCAATTCCTAGCGTTAATGTAACATCTTAGCTATGAGACCATCAGTCAAAACATCACAATAACGGGTACTGGGTACTACTGGCTATAACACTGGATACTATAGACTATAATATACTTTTACGTCTGGCAATGCACTTAATACACAATACATAACATGCGATTCAAGATGGCAAACTGTCTATATATATCTAAGGCTAAGTAACTACGTATTACTTTAGTACATACATGAAATGATATCCGCAGATTAAATTTGCCTATATTTTCCCAGAACTCCGATCTTAATACGGAGTTCCAACTCCGTACGTGTTCCATCTGGTAATATAAAACTATTTCTCATAAATTTTTCCAAGTAAACTCTCATAATTCTCATTGCTCAGAGTTTCATTGATCCTGCACTTAATGGGATTGTAGCGCAGTAGCTCGTTAATGTAAACATTCCACAACAAAGGACTTAGCACACTACCCTGCAGTACACTAGCACTATAATTGAATGGTTTTCAGAATGTCACAACCACAGGTAGAACAACTCTTACAGTAATGTATTTTCTGGAAAGTTGGAAGCCTATGAAGGAAACTATACATGTTGACCAAACCATACACTGGAAAGTGAAGGGACGACGACGTTTCGGCCCGTCCTGACCATTCTCAAGTCGATTGTGAGAATGGTCACAATCGACTTGAGAATGGTCCAGGACGGACCGAAACGTCGTCGTCCCTTCACTTTCTAGTGTGTGGTTTCGTCAACATATTTCAGCCATGTTATTGTGACTCCTCATCTGCAAACTAGACATCAATGGATACTTTTTTGTAGGGAATGAAGGAGATAAGGTTATCTAAACCAGAACATCAGAACCTTCTATTGTCGCCATGTAATAGTGAAATAACACAAACATTGCAATCACTCAGTTTTTTTCAGGGATAAAATAAACGTATAAAAACTACTATAATGCCAATCCTGACCTCAAAAGCTTCATAGAAGGTTGTAACAGAACCCATGAGCACCACACCAGAAATAAATACAGTTTTGATATTCCTAGAGTACGACTTAATCAAACTAGAAATGCTCTACAAATCAAGGGATCCAGATTGTGGAATGACCTTCCCAACCATGTTAAAGACTGTACCTCTCTCAACCAGTTTAAGATAAAAACGAAGCTATACCTAATAAATTCCCTGTAACCTAGCTTACCCCTCTATTGTCAACCAATGTCTGTTTTTTTTTTAAGAGCGCTGTTTGTCGACAGAATTGTATTTGTGCTGCTTTTTCAGCTATGTTTTCATTCCATGTTTCATTTTACTCTTTATGCTCAATTAGTATTAAGCTTTAGTCATTTAAGTTTTTCATGCCCGAAACGCTTTGCGTAATAGTGGCTTTAGGCATTGTATGTACTAGCCCTAACTATTAATCCATCACTCTTTGTAAAATCTCTTGTATGTATGTACCTTACCTAAATAAACATTTGATTTGATTTGATTACTGATGAGGAAAACACTTTGGCTGGACGACGGTCTCGCTTCATGCAGGTCGGTGTTCAATCCCCGACCGTCTAATTGGTTGGGCACCATTCCTTCACTTATTTTTTTCCTAAACCCTTAGCCTCATATCCCTTCCAAGCGGAATATAGTCGTAATGACTTAGTACTTTCTCCTGAAAATTACCTGACCTTACCTAAAATACTGTTCATTGTTTAAATACAAAAATCTAAGACTTTAAATACAAAAAGCTAAGTGCCTCTTTATTCTTAAATAGCCCAGAAACTTTCTAAGAAATAAGAGATCAGAGCCTCTTTAGTTTGCAATTCTGGGTCTTCGTCTTAGACAAGTTTGTTTTAACCTAGATTAATTTAGTCACTCAGTATGTGGTATGTCAATATTCCTTACACAAGGCAAAGAGGAGCTATATATTGAAAAAATATACATAAGAGTTTATCACATATTATGGCTTAGGATATCGTGGTTATCAATAAGGCACGCGTCTGTAGTGACTCTCTGAGGATTTTGTCCAGTTTATCACAACTTTGTTTTACAAGCCACATTAAAAGTGATTCACATTAATGCATTTCGTATTTTACAAACTAGTTTACATAAATAAGTGTTGAACATTTTTGAAAAACAAATATCAAGCACGCCGTCCTTCCTGTTATTAAAATGGAATGTGTTTGATAAAGGTAAACGAGATATTCTTATCAAACGTGAATGATATATTTTCTTGGAAGGAAGGCGGGCAAGATGGAGGAAGTGGATACCACCTCCACAACACCACTCAGTTGGAGATAAGATTCTTCTCAGAGTGCAGGAGTGACTCGTTCTCCTTTACGTGTTCCATCACCAGCGAGGACTGTGACGTTGTGTCATGTGTTCCAACATCGACGTGTATTGTAAGAACCGTTGTAGCTTTACCTTACGTGTTCCAACATGTCTGAGGTCTGCACAGTATTAGCTGCAGGCCAGGGTGAAGGGAGGAGGAAGCCAAGCAAAGAATGTTTATATTTCAATATGTTTCACTGTGCTAATAATTCCCTGTGTTTAATTGTGAGTTATTTATTATACTTGTTTTGTGTGTTGTATGGCTAATAGCGTCACACTTGAGTAACACGAATATTTTAGTTTTATGTTGACCAAACCACACACTAGAAAGTGAAAGGACGACGACGTTTCGGTCCGTCCTGGACCATTCTCAAGTCTTGTAGTTTTAAGCATTTTCCCACATCTTGGCCGAAACGCTATGCGTATTAGTGACCTTAGGCATAGTATGTACTAGTTCTATCTATAAATCCAACATTTTGTTTGTAACTCATCTTGTATATATGTACTGTTACCTAAGTAAATATTTATTTATATATTTACTTATATTATCAGGGTTGGTGGCGGCGGTGGCGACGCTGCTTCTCTTCCTCTGCCTTGCCCTCTGCCTGGCCTTCAGGTATTACCAGCGATGGACATCAGCTAAGCAGGTACATACCTACAAATTAGGCGTCATCTACTGACGAAATCGACCTGTTATTTATTTCTAGCGTTTTGGTGAGATTAATTATAAACGTGAGATAAACAAAATCTGTGATAGTTTTCATTTAGAAGTTCAGTCAAGAGTAAGATAATTATGTGAGTTTCTCACATATGTACACAGAGAGGTAGGTTGATAATAGTAAGAACAAATATTTAGAAATATATGCAAGTGCCTTTACTGACACATAAGTATCGTGTTGCATGAGGCTGTTCCTTAATCATCGTCACTATCGGCAGTGCTTGCTGGTGCTGCGTCAGTTGGAAAAGCCATCAAAGAAACAGCAATGTCAGCTGGTCAGCGAATTACGACCTCCTTCTACGATGGCCCCGTCAATCCCACCAAAGCCTCCAACGCCTCCACGTAACTACAAGATTCGGAAGAAGCTTTCCCTTAAACCCTCCCTGCCTCTACGGAGCCACCGGACCCTGAAGAAGCTCTCTCTCAAGCCCCCGATGCCTCCACGAAACTACAGGATCCAGAAAATGGTCTCCGTTAAGATCACGGAACCTATAGGCAATCATACGAAGAAACGTTCCATGAAGCCACTACCGTCTCCGCGTACCTACAGAATCCTGAAGAAGCTTTCCCTCAAGCCCCAACGAACGGTTAGCGTGACGGTTCACCCCCATCCCCCCGACCTAGACACTACCGCCCTGGAGCACTAGCTGTGTTGTATGGTCATCACCTCTGCGTTGAACATGGTAACAAGGGTTGATAACCATGGTAACAATATTTATTTTTCTTAGAGATTTTCCTGCATGGGCCACCACCACCATGTAACAATTCAAGAAAGGTTGTCTTCCTCTCTTCCTTTGTAACAATCGAGAGCTTGTCGTGGACTTGACCTCTGTTCTTTAGTACCTCCTGGAGTTGAGAGCACAGACATATAAGGTTCCTCCAGTGTTTATCTATGTAGAGTGCCAGGGTTCAGGGAGAGGTTTAGAAATGTGTGAGGGGTTTTGGAAGATTATGGTGAGGTTTTACAGCTGATTTTGAGTCAGTGAAGAGTAGGTGGGCTCATACTTTGACAGTTTGATATATAGACTACGATTCAAATGTAAAACTCAGGAGATCTCGATCCTTTGTAGACGATGAGTCACAATAACGTGGCTGAAGTATGTTGACCAGAACACACACTAGAAGGTGAAGGGACGACGACGTTTCGGTCCATTCCTGGACCATTCTCAAGTCGATTGTGAATGGTCCAGGACGGACCGAAACGTCGTCGTCCCTTCACCTTCTAGTGTGTGGTTGGTCAACATCTCGATCCTTTCCTTCGCTGTGTGCATAGGGTCAGTAAGTCATCAGTTTTTATCACCTAATGTCAGACATCTTACACAGTACATTTTTTGCCCTAAGAACAGTTGGCTTCGTCTTGCCCCATGACCCTCCAGCCTGACAAGTGACATGGAGGCGGAACCTTGGGGTAGACTCTCCAGTCAAAATGTTTACCTGAAAGCCACTAACACTAGTGACCACGACGAGGACAGGAAGCCGGCGACTTGTCGAAGGTCCCCCCATTTGCCTTGAACTTTTCTAGTTGTACTTTAAAAGTTAACAAAGTTTTGGCATTTACGGCTTCGGTGGGAAGGCAGTTCCATGGGTTTATAACCCTGTGGGTGAAAAAGCATCTCCCATTATCAATCCTATATTGTGGCTTGTTGAGCTTGAAACCGTCGCTCTTTGCGTTACATCTGACTTTTTGATGAAATTGTCCGGATCAGTATCCTGTAACTTGTTCAGTATTTTAAGTTTCAATGAGATCCGCACTGTCATGTCTGGTTTGCAGTGTTAGTCCTGTAGCCCTCAACCGTTCCTGATACAAGAGTTGACTTAGCTCTGGAATGACTTTTATTGCCCGGTGCTGCACTTTCTCCAGAGCAGCTATGTCCTTCTGAAAATGAGGTCGCCATGCATGGATACAATTATCCAAAGGGGGATATACCAGAGATTTTTACAGTTTAATCATTACCTTATTTTCCTTAAAGTCAAAAGTACGCTTGATTATTCCAAGAGTTTGATTAGCTTTTCTGACTGCTGCTCTTGTTGTGTTCCTTTTAGTGAGTGGTAGGTTTTTACTCCAAGATCCTTTTCTTAAATGATCACCACTTACAAAATAATAACAGGAATCAACCATATTGACAAAGAGGAATTCCTGAAACCAGCAACTTCAAGAACACAGATTCAAGTTAAGGAAACAAAGGTCCCGAAAAAATTCTAGAAAGTTTTCTTTTGCAGAGTGGTAGATGGTTGGAACAAGTTAAGTGAGAAGATGGTAGAAGCCAAAACCGTCAGTAGTTTCAATGCGTTATATGACAGAGTACTGGGAAGGCGGGACACCACGAGCGTAGCTCTAATCCTGTAACTACACTTAGGTAATTACACCACCGTCATCATTCTCCCTCTACAAACAGAGGACATGAGGGTCGATCTAGATAAGCAAACAACCCCCCCCCAACTTCCTTCTCAGCTTACACCGTCGTCTATCAACAAGACCTTGCGACGTAATCTCTTCGCCAGCCTTAATCCGCATTCGTGATATATAATACATGTAACAGAAAGCTAGAATGGTCCCCAAGTCATAAATCATTTAAGAACTCTATGACCGAACCAGAGTTCGAACCTGCATTACCAGAGCTCACCCCCTGGTGTACACAGTACCATGACCACCTAACCATTAACCATGTATGGGTAGGAAAGTCGTTGACAGGTTTGGTCGAGCTTTATACTTTCCCAGCATGCTCTGAAGGAACCAGCCAACAGAGCCTGCTAGGCTCGAATAATGCCCTCAAGCCCCACGTTAGAAATAGAGGATGAAAGTTCCATGGGTAAGGAAAGAACCAGATTAGAGCCATGGGTCATGGGATACAACTTACCAGAGCAGTGAGGGAAGCCACGTTTGAGCTGGTGCAGACATGATACCTCGTTCCTAGTGGCACTCGCTTTTCAACGGGGAAGATCACTGATCCACACAGTTCGCCGGCTCAGATGCTGATCCCTCTCCACCCTCACAACCCAGTCGACTCAAAAATCTACCCACACACCAAAGAGCTAAAGCTCAACCCCCGCAAGCACAATTAGGTGAGTACACAGGGGCCCGTCACAGGAGAATCCTCTATCAGGTGTCCAGATTAAACAAGGCACAGTGGGCATTAACACTTGTACGCTGCCACAACAGGCAGGAGAGGGGAGCTGAAGCTACACACACCTGCCCAAGAATGACACACGAGCCCCTCCTCCAAGTTAAGTCAACACCCATTAGGGAACTTGAAACCAGTATATAAAACATTGGTGCAATAATAGTCACTTTTATAGATATTATACCAAGTGGGGAAACAACTTATCTATCAACTCTTATTATCCATTAAATCAATTCTATGCTCTAACCAGGATGAAGTAATTAACAAATAAAGACTTAAAACATCAAAACTGGTTATGCTTGGCCCAAGACAATCCACCCCACTTATCATCAATAGAACTAGTGCTGGTACTAATCATGTGATCCTAGATGTTACCGAGCTCTGGAATACCCTACCCTTAGTGTAATTTTTTTTTTTTTTTTTTTTTTTTTTTTTTTTTTTTTTTTTTTTTTTTTTGAGATATATACAAGAGTTGTTACATTCTTGTACAGCCACTAGTACGCGTAGCGTTTCGGGCAAGTCCTTAATCCTATGTATGGTCCCTGGAATACGATCCCCTGCCGCGAAGAATCGTTTTTTCATCCAAGTACACATTTTACTGTTGCGTTTAACAGAGGCTACAGTTAAGGAATTGCGCCCAGTAAATCCTCCCCGGCCAGGATACGAACCCATGACATAGCGCTCGCGGAACGCCAGGCGAGTGTCTTACCACTACACCACGGAGACTGCTAAAGTATTAAAGTATAATTGTACTGTATGTGCATAATTAAAATTACAAATTGTGGCTATTTATTTTATAACAATTTCATTCATATGGAAAAGAAGAGTTCAGAATTGCAGAATGAAATTACTTGAACATGTTAAACCAAACAGCTGATTCACTTACAGTACAGTACTGTACTTGCATAAACATAAGAATTACAAAATATATAAATACAGTATACTAATTAATACAAGAATCCTAAAACTTTTATTTTATCTTTCACCACCTAACTTAATCAAATTTTATCACTTAAACTGGAAATAAAAAGACCTGAAAGCCAACTTAGTCTTTATTCATGTCTGCACAACCACTAAAGTCCGTAGTCTCTCCAAAGCATTACATATAGAAGTTACCCTGGCAAAGACATCATATATAATCGTTTACTCAAGAGCTGAAAATAAAACTTGGGAAAAAATAATAAAGGTTTATGGAAGACACAATCTCCTTGCAGGATCTAGTATGAGAAATGTGGTTCTGCCTGATACTTGCATTGTTGCAGACATGTTGCTGCACCTGTCATGTCAAAGACATTCAACTTATTTTTATGAGCAAGAATTACAAAGCTCAGTAAATTATTTAAACACTGTACACTGATATACAGATATATGTACAGTACTATTATATGCTGGTATTAAATTTTTAGCCGCAAAATAAGAGCACACACTTGTTGCATTACAATTAAAAAGCAATGACTTGCATCACCCTTAAGAGATACATAGGTAATTTTATTAAGAGACTTTTCTCATCCACATATTACTTTATATATACAGTGTTTGTTTCTACATTACAATAGGTTTAGGATGACCTTCGATAAAACCACACCACAACCTCAAGTCTTACCTTCTCAATGCTCTCAGATAATATTTTATTGAATGACAAACCAGACAGCTTACAGTGTTTTAACATGAATTTTTTCACCTTACAGCACAATGGAAACTCCCCAACGAATTACTTGTAAATTTAAATAAAAATAATTTGACAATTTTTGCTTGAAATATATTCCTAACTTACTCAATAAAAATAAAATTACATTATATACACCTCATTTCATGTTTATATAAAACCAGTTAAAAAACAATAGTACAGTACAGTACTAGTAAAAGTGACAGTGAATTAACATTTGAATATTATGCCCCAAGTCTGTGCCTTTTTCTGCCACAGAAAGCTATAATATCCAGCTTTTTGCCTATTTCTGTTTGAATGACCACTAATATATATCAATGTAAGCTAAATTTTCCTTTATGCAGTTATTTCCAATTAATTTGATATTTTCTTTATCTAAATTTATAAGAGGGATCAATATATTATTAACAAAGTTATACAATTGAAGGTAGCTGCTTTGCATAGATATATTGACAGCCATAAACATCCAAACTTGGGATATGGCTTCTCTTAATGGACAGTTCCATCCAGGGTTTTGCTTGACATTAGTACACCATAGAGACATTTAATAAAAAATCTATTATGCTCATGCAGGCGATGAGTCACAATAACGTGGCTGAAGTTGTCTGACCAGACCACACACTAGAAGGTGAAGGGATGACGACGTTTCGGTCCGTCCTGGACCATTCTCAAGTCGATTCACAATCAACTTGAGAATGGTCCAGGATGGACCGAAATGTCGTCGTCCCTTCACCTTCTAGTGTGTGGTCTGGTCAAACTATTATGCTCATGACAAAACAATGATGTCACAACTACTATCCCTTTAAACCAGAGGTTCTCAAAACGTCTTCTCACCAGGTACCTTCTGCATTATCACACCATTCAATCGTACCTCCAATTATCGAGGCTGGGTTAGCACAAATAAATTTCAGCCAGCCCTCCATTCATCCTTTAGAAATGCTACTGCATACTTTTAGTGGTTCACGAACCTGCTTGAAGATCCATTTTAAACAAATGAACTGACCTCGGCATGTGTTACTATCTTGTAACTAAAGCTGACTACCATCATAAGAAATAATGTAGTATTTAAAATACTCAAGAAAATGGTAATGAATGGTTTTTAATTTTTTATTGTAATGTCAGTTAATTATACCTTACATGATGACTTGCAGTCAACATTAGACAGCTAAAAGTTGATGATTTGTCTTATAAATGGCAAAAAAAATAAACATGGAAATTCTTCTAAATTTCTTTAGAGGGCAGATATTATAACACAATTTAGGGCAATTAATCCAAATATATATAAAAAAAAACTCTTCAGCTTTTCAGTAAAAGCACAATGTAAGAAATTCTTAATGCAACTTGAACTTATTTTTGCAGAATGCCAAGGAGAATCGGGTTCATTAAGGATTGCAATAAATCCATTTTTTTTCTCTTAAAAACTCCATTCGGTTAGATAAATTACCATATGCACAGTGTTCATATAATCTGCTGTGCACACACAACTTCTCAACTACTTGGGAACTATGAATTACGCTACAATTGCCCACCCCAAGAGCAGCAGCCTACACAACTGACAGGTGTGGAAATCATATACACAAATCATGCACTATATCCATAAATTCACTTTCATTTAAAGCAGTAGGTCCCAAAGTGAATGGGATGACTTAAGAGGGCACCAAGGAGGCGAGCCCCTCCAAGTGATAAGTCTTCATCACTTATTTATGACCGCCCTGTTAAAAGGGACACTGGGATGAGTTTATCCAAGAAAGTTTGGAAACCACCAATTTAAATGACGAGATTCAAGAGCACTCTCACTAAACCTTCTCTCTGCTATACTCAGATTAAACCCTTCAACTTTACCACACCTCCTTTACACTCAACTCTCTTATTAGGTTAATTGAACATCCAAATTTTCACTTTTACAAAAATTATTCACTGCAAAAATTAAGGACTTAAAATATTATCTAGGAAAATACCTTATCATGCAAAAATGATCCTCTGCCCTAATCTAAAATTTATTAATTTTGAATCATCTAAGAAAATACCCCTAACACACTCAGACCTTGTTCATCATGTTCTTGCATAACTCGTATCATCCACTTGAATCACCATAACCAATCTTCACTCAACTTTTTTGAACACGGTATATTGCACCTGGCTGCATCACATGCTTTACCCATAACTCTGGTGGCATGTACAACGTCTCACTTTTGTGGGGGAGTTTTCCTGTGGGAAATGGGAACTATACTGTATTCACTTTTAAGGTTGTATCTCAGCTTTAGAAGGCAATGACCATTTATATTTCTTTAAAATCGCCTACCAAGGCAATTAATTATATATATTTTTGTACAAATAACTTGCACAGCATTTGCAGTGTAAAATTGATGAAAAAGGAAACAAAATATTCCTGGTCATTTGGTTGAATGGAGCACAAAGTTCCATGAATGATTTAAAGAAATACCGAGTAGAGAATAAGGCTTTAATTTGATAAAAATTCTTACAGGTGAAATGTCACCTTCAATAAAGTGTACTCTACTTGACATTTCTCTATATCCCTGTCTGTATTACTTTGACAGCAGGAAAAAACCTATTTTACCCTCCCAAAACATACAACAGGGAAGAACCCAATCATATCCTCTGAGAACATACAACAGGGAAGAACCCAATCATATCCTCTGAGAACATACAACAGGGAAGAACCCAATCTTATCCTCCAGGTATGTACAACAGTGGAGAATTCACTAACCACACTCTCCACAGTACATTATAATATTGCTTCCCTCAACTGACAGGTTTCACCCTCAAGGCACACACCACACGGCAAGCATGAAGTTGCATTCCCCATATAAAATCATTACTACGAAAAACAATTTTGTTTTTAATTCCAATGAACACAAACTGATATTCTTCATATCCATTACTAAAGTAATTCTTACAAAATGAACACAATATATAAATTTTCTACAGTAATATTAGGGAAAATGGGGTTCTAACATTACACCAATGTTTATATACAGGAATGATACAGGATCACACACTGCTTAAACATGACAAGACTGGCTTACTAAGTAGTTAGTTTAACTCCAAAATACTGTACAGTACAACAATTAACTTCCCTACAAGGGAAGGAAATTTGGGACAACAAAGGCAATACTTCAGGTCTTCTGAGAATCTCTCAATCTATTATTCTAAACAATTTGACTTAACAACTAAATAAGCACGGGTTTCCTTTAATTCAAAGGTCGTTATACAACTAACCTAACAAAATTTACGCTCATGATTCACACCAGTAACACGTTCTTAATTACCTACTGATAACAATAGTTTAGTTATACGATATATACCATACATCATTCACTATATCTGCACAACTGCCAATAACAATATTATGTTCAGAATTAACGATACGTAACAATTTATAAGAATCATCTCGGTTTTCATTATAATGAAAATATAAAACATGGAATAATTATAGATCAATATTCCACCATTTTAAGCTAAGTAAGACAATTTGTAACTCAATTCAATGGAGTCAAAGTATGTAATCCAAAGAAAATAATCATCCCCTATCAGAAATGTATTATGCATGATATGGTTTATCTCAATGACTTACACAGATGAATTAGCATTGAACACTAAATAGGTAACATTAATTTGTAAAAGATGCATCAGAGCAAGTGTACTGTACTTGCATTGTTACTGTACCAAATTAATAAGCCAAGGAATTGTACATCACACATGCAACTGTAGGTGTGTGTGTATAAGCAGATAGTAAACAGCCCGGCCTCGGCTGCCAAATGAAAACACTACCTTTCGGAATATAAAGGGGCAAACTTATTTTACACTCCCGAGTCTATTCTCACACTGCAGCACCACTCAGTGGTCAGATATGGGTTTTTCATCTCCACATTGAAATTCCACTGAATATTTTTGTCTTCAACCATTTTTCTTGTATTTTACCACTTGTATATTGTTGCTGCAAGACAATCCTCATCCTTTCCAAAATCATTTATCAGTACAAACACATGGCGACTGCTTTGCCTAAGTGATAGCTAAACCAACATCACTTCTTTGGCAAATTATTCATCTATACCTTTAAAAGTCAACTGAAAATGTCAGCTGAAGTGTCTGGGAAAGATGCTACATCTATATTAGCAGGAATGCTTTTCTTTGCACTGGAACATTTCTCTGTTTCAATATATTCTAAATTATCCTTAATATTTTGGGAAGTGCAGGGAGAAAGTTTCACCTGGACTAACATCCTTAGGTATATAACTATACTTTGCTCAGCATTAACTGTAAACAAAATATTTATCAGAACAAATATTAAGAATTTTTCTTAGGTCAACTGACTGTTTGGGAACACACACACACACACTTCCCAAAAATCTTTATTACATCACTGATTTTTAGACCTACCCCAGCATTAGGGGTTGATCACCATGACCCAGTCCAAAGTGTGGTTTAGTCACAAATGAGGCCAAGTTCATACAGTTCTCAGCATCCATATCAAATGTTAAATATACTGAGCAAACAATGCACATCTACAGAGCCACTTCAGTGGTTTAATTATCACCTTATATTTTTTAATAATAAAATATAAGAACATTTCTGAAGAGGGTCATTTGTAATGAAATCATTTAAGTACACTTGAAATGCAAAAATAAAATAACCAGCCAGGTAATTTTAATAAAACAAGGAAAATGGAACATTTATATACTATTAAGTGACTTCTTGCTCATATTTAAGTATGATGTATGCAACTTCTACTCTATCTGATAGACTAGTTAAGTGGTTTCAGAAATAAAGAAATAAATGACTACTTATAGATTTCTGTATTTAAATCATTTACTCATTAATGCCAACAATATATGATACCTTTATTGTCCATACCTTGATGCTAATAAAAGATTACTTTCAAATAATATACAGTAAATACTTCATAACCAATTTCTTGTGAAACCAAATTTTTGTATAAACAACAATTGTTAACCAAGAGGTCAGTGATGGCAGAAGACCTTGTCATCAGTATAACTCAAAATCATATATATCCAAAGTGTTTCACATTTCTGGCCAAATTAAACTCACATACTGTAAGTTTATGACATTTAATATTCAGTCTGCAAAATAAAATATAAAATCGGATTGATCTTTATTTTTGAGAAAACTACTGGTATATGACCAGCAAAATTCATACCAGCAAGTAAGAGACTAAAGAGTAGATACAATGGCTACCTCAACCCTATCATAAAAATGAGAGAAAACTGCCTCGTCTTAAGTACACTGGTTAATATATCAACAAAAATGGTGTTTAATCAGCTGGTTCCAATTAAATGTCATCCAAGAGCAAGTGGGCCTAAGGTGCCTGGTGTGGTTGTAGTTCTACACAGCCTCATGAAGAGTTCTATTTAATCTCCCAATTTACACAAGTTTAACACAAACAAAATAAATGCACCGATTTACAAGCTGCTCGAGAATAAATCTTTGAATAATGCCTCAGAATTGCACCTAGTTTACGTCTAAGGCTATGAACGATTTAAAATGTTAAACAACACACTAGAAACGATGAAGAACCTGATTCTAAGTATGTTAAGGCTCTCTTAAACCTATTGATTATTGAAACACTTGGGAATAAAAAAAAAAGTGCTTTAAAAAATAATGCTTCCCAATGATCTAGTGTTATATGTGGGAGAAAGCACAGTTTTTGCATATACTGTATGCTTGTGTGTTTACATAAACTCTGAAATACAGTACTGTAATGTAATAGCTTTTCAAGTTAAATGTGAAAACACTTTCAGCTAAATATTCCAGCACACCTCATTAAATGTATAAAATAAAAAATAAAAACTTAAACATTTTTTGTTTAGATCCCAATAGATCAATATAACAAACTAGAATCATATGTACATGGCAAGTAACTGTACCACTGAGACATCCATTTCAAGTACCTAAGAATACTATCTACAGATGGAAAATTGTTCTTCATGCACTGTTTTCTTGTAGTAACTGCAACAGAACTTGTCCATGTATGTTGGAAGCTTAAAAGGTCACCCAGCCACTTCCAGAGCCTCCACTTGGTGGATTACTGCAGAGGAAAACATTAAATATGGAGATTAATATCAGATACACGAATTGGCCAAGTTCCTCAAAGTCCAAAAGATAATAATTCGGCAGGCTTTTAAATGATAAAATTATAATGCTGAAGTCTGTAAGTAATAATCTAACCTGGGAGGTGGTGGCTTGACAGCAGCACTGGCAAAATCACCCCAAGATTCACCAGTACCGCTTCCTGCTCCTGTTTGAGATGCAGGACTGCTCGGGGCATCTGATAAATCTCCCAGTATATCTAAATTACTAGCTGCAGATGGAGGTGATGATGTAGTTATGCCTGCAGGACCTGGAGGAGGTGCTAATTTCACTCCCCCTGGTGGCGGTGGCAACAGCCCTAAACCACCTGCACCTCCTTTGGGTTTTGGTCGGTTGATTCCTTCTTGGCCCTCCTTTTTCTGTTGGGTGAAAGATTTTCAGGATAACTTAAAACTTGTGTACTGTATATGATATGATTAGGAAATAACCCCTTCACATGAATGGTGAAATACTAAAGAAATTGTTCATGACCTTTGTGAGACCAAAGCTGGAATATGCAGTGGTAGTATGGTGCCCATATTTTATGAAGCACATCAACAAACTGGAAAAGGTGCAAAGACATGTAACCAAATGACTCCTGGAAGTGAAAGACTAGAGCTACAAGGACAGGTTAGAGGCATTAAACATGCCAAAACTAGAAGATAGAAGAAAAAGAGGCAATATGATCACTACGTACTTTATAATAACGGGAATCGACAAAATTTATACTTTCACAGAGTGTAGATGGTTGGAACAGGGTGAGAAAGTGGTCGAAGCCAAAACCGCCAATAGTTTAAAAACGCTATATGACAAAGAGTGATGGGAAGACAGGACACCACAAGCTCTCATCCTTCAATTTTGGGAATTTATATTGCCCTTTACTGTATACAGAGCTGTACGGGAGTCCTTTACTGTATGGGAGCTGGTCGGCCAAGCGGACAGCGGACTTGTGATCCTGTGGTCCTGGGTTCGATCCCAGGCGCCGGCGAGAAACATTGGGCAGAGTTTCTTTCACCCTATGCCCCTGTTACCTAGCAGTAAAATAGGTACCTGGGTGTTAGTCAGCTGTCACGGGCTGCTTCCTGGGGGTGGAGGCCTGGTCGAGGACCGGGCCGCGGGGACACTAAAAAGCCCCGAAATCATCTCAAGATAACCTCAAGATACAGATTATAGATTTGTTTCATGTACAAGAATTTATGAATCCATTGAAACATTTGATAAATTCAGATAATTGGTATAATTATCTGATTTCAGATAATTATTTCAGATAATTATTGGTATAATTATTAATTAATTATTAATACTGGAATACCGGTATATTACAGGAAATTATTAATACCAGTACTGTATATACTTTCTTAGAATTCAGCGGAAAAAGAAGTTTGCTTAGCTGGTATACTATGCACAGGCTTGAGTAATATGCACAGGCTGGTGTAATGAGCACAGACTCAAAACATCACCACCACTAAGACATCAGCAACAGAGCCTGTGTGACCGCCTCAGATTGAGAGACGTGAACAAGAAGCAGAGGCTGGCTATTTAGACCAAACCACAACCAAGGCAGAACCCACAGAGGAAGATTTAAAAATAAAGTATAACAAGTCAGAAACCAACTTCAAAGCCTTCAAACCATGATGAGCCATGATGAGAGTTTGAACCTATGCGCTGGGTGTTCCCAGATGCACGCTCTAGTAGACTGCATCTCGACATGGTAAGAATTGCAACCTGGGGTACTACAGTAGAGGTACTGCACCCAAGGGTCCCGAGGCTTCCCCTGAAGCCGAATCGGAGTTTCACACAATCCCCCCCATGCACTCGGGCTCTGTCGTTTAGTATGTCAACCTCTAACGCCCCTCTTTCAAAACATGATGTGATGCACCATTATTTGCATCAACAAAAAGATCATAATAATCTTTCCTGACTCCTCTGCCTGCTGATGTAGGAAGGTAAGGCTATATATCTCACACTACTCTAGTTTATATCAAATCAACATTCTCAAACATATATAGGATGAACCAGTCTTGTATGGAAATGGAATAGGAGTCATATGACTCATCAAGAAGAGCTAAGAGAGTAGCAGATTTTTTTTTTTTTTTGCTAAACCACTGCTGGATCTACTCTCCAGTCTACTGCTAATGTTGGATGAATATGACGGTCTTTAATCAAGGGTTTAAGATGAACAAAATAGAGGCATGAAAACATTTGAATATCCACACACAAAAATCACACTAACGTGATGTATCAAACGAACAAATCCACAAGGGTCGTGACGAGGATTCGAACCTGCGTCCGGGAGCATCCCAGACACTGCCGGGATGCTCCCGGACGCAGGTTCGAATCCTCGTCACGTCCCTTGTGGATTTGTTCATTTGAATATCCAGTTCCTTTCCAAGAATGGAAAAGCACCAGAATATGTGAAGTCAATTGGTACCACAAGAGGAGATGAAGAATTAACACAAATTCTTGCAAAACTGTTTTCAAATACAACACAGAACAAAATGTCCACTGTCCACTGGACCAATATTTTTGTGCTGTACAGTACTTTTTACAAGGTAAGAGATAGAGAAAAGCTACACCTTAAGATAAATGTGCCTTGTAACTATTAAACTAAATATACTTTTTTTTTTACACACAAGAAAACGTTTACACAAGTTTGTGTTTTTTTTTATACACACAAAAAAGACCTATTAGAAGAACTATACAATTTCACTTACTGTTATTTTCATATTGATTTTAATAGTCTGACCATCCTTGAAACCTAGATCAAGGCTGGGTTTTCCCTCTTCTTTCTCTTTCTCTGCTTCTTCTTCTTTCTTGACCCATTTGAAGTGATCTTGAAGTGCTACATTTAAGTCAAAGCTGTCAGACCTATCTCCAAATCCTATCCCAATGAATGCCGCTCTTCCTGAAGAAACATCAATAAAATTTGAAGTTAACTATTGAAAAACTTCATGTTTTCTATCAATTAATAACAGGATTAACAGAATTATACTCATATTTCTTAATGATAACATCTAAGTAAAACCAGCGTTGAATATAACAAAACACCTCTTTCAGGTGGCGGTGGCTCCTTGGTGCTTGCTGCCTGGCAAGCTCTTCCCAATTCAATCCACACTAGGCCTTAGAGTCATATACAAGCCTACCATGAACCAAAGGCAAAAAGTTGGCCCCCTCTAAGAGGCACAAGGAACAGGGGGATTATAAATCACCCTAAGAAAAGGCTAGAAGGGAGCAAATCAAGTAGACGACAGCAAGGTAGACAAACCATAAAAAATGGGACAGCGAAACCCCAACATTCATGATCAACTCAGTGGTGAAACTATTCTCGTGTTTATTCCTTCTCCCCGTCTCATCCCAGATTCTTTTCTTGGTTCCCTTCAAGTGCTATATAGCAGTAATGGCTTAGTACTTTTTCCTGATATCCACCTATACACCACCAGGGGACTGCATACTTTCCTCCTCAATCCATCAACCTTACCATCTCAGTTATATACAGTATAGCAAATAAGATGAAAACCGAAGCCCCTGACCAAGGGAAGGAGGGTCTGAGGAGCCACCAGGGACCCCCCAAGAAAGAAGCATTTCATTATGCTGAACGCTTGCTTTTTGGGAGGTCTACTTGGTGCTATGTCACCACTGCGAAAAAGCAAAACAGTACTCAACAGGGGGTAGAGGAGAGCTCCAGAAAATGCCCCCAAGGTCACAAAAACCACACACATACAAAGAATGTTCACAAAGTAATGAGCTGCCAGAACCCTGTTTGACTACCAAATCCCTGGGCCTGAATATTTGCCCAAGACATATTCGATAAAGCTGCCAGCAGAGCCATAAAATTACAAACCTCATGGGCCTTAGGGTCGACTGCAGGTTGGCTAAACTTGACACTATAGACACAGACAAACATGCTCTGGAACAAGGAACCAAGGACTCTAGATACACAACAGTGTTCTCCCACACACACCATTAGTAGCATGGCAAGGTAATGTCATTTGGCTTCAACCAGACATAATGTGACACCCCTGGCAAAACCAACCAAGCATCAATCACCAAAGGGCTCCTCAGGAAGCCAGCCATCTCATTCTTGGCCAGAAAGGATGGACAGGGCTATAAACAAAGAAAATGACTCCCAGGACCAAAAGAGCATAACACTAACTTCCAGAGGAGAGCGTGAAGCTCCCCAACCAAGATATAAGGAATGAGGGCCATGAAAACCAAGTCCTTGAAGAAACAATCCTGGACCAAGAGGTAACCAATACCTGAGTAGAGGAAACACTCAGACCAAACTAAAGACCAGGATGCCTCTGGTTTTGGCCTCTGGTCCCAGGAAGACTCATATATGACTCAAGAGTCTGGCAGGGAATGAATTGAGTGCAGCTTGTCATGTAGCATCAAAGGAGCTCATACAGAAAAAGAACTGAAGATTTTTTGTCAATTAATAATAATAGTGTTCATGTAAAAAATAAAAATTTTAGATTTTTATTATATTTGTACCATATACATCAAACATTTTTTATATCTTGGAATTTCTTGTTTGCATTTACTGCATATTAAAGAATTTTTGTGGTTAAAACTACAGTACTGTACAGTAATTTTCAGTCAGTTAATTTTTAAAATATCAAATCAAATTCAGTGTAGACCTTTACCCTTGAAACCAGCCATTCATCTTAGGAATATGCTGTACCCCTGACAAAGAAATCTTAATCAAAAGTCTGTAACATTACCTCCTTCATCCTGTATTCTAAGAACAAAATAACGTGAAGAATCTGTAACAGATTCGATGGCCACTCCTGGGTATTTATCGATAGGACACTTGGCAAACAGCTCGCCCGTCGTCTTGTCTTCTAGTTTGACGATACACTCATTTTTTTTGTTAACGAGCCGCATACGTCCAGTCCAGTCTGGGGTTCCGAGGTTCCAATCTGCTGCTCTGGAAAATATATACAAATGTTTCTTATGCAGATAATGGCCATGAGAGAAAACAATGAAACCTGATAAGGGTTTAAGATCTGTCTGGTCACAAGGTGTGGGTTACAACAGTTAATATATACAAAGTTGATATTTTACTTAATCCTTTGAGATCATTAAGTAAATTTCATTATTATACATTCAAATTCAAATTTTTTATTCAGGAAACGTGCATACATAGATGATTTACAAACAAAATTAGATTTATAGATAGAGCTCGTACTGTACATACAATACCTAAGCCACTAATACGCATAGCATTTCAGCAAGGTGGAGGGGGGGGGGGAAAGTACAGACTAAAACTTAATAGTAATTGGGATTAGGTATAAATTGTGTTATAAATTGTTCTCACCCATTTACTTACTGGCCAGACCCAAGGTGCTTTACCTGCCTAGACAAGTGACATACACATCCCTCACACCGCTAATAAAGTATAATATAACTCAATATTCAATAGAGAATGGAAGCCAATCACGGGAAATTAGCTTGCAAAATCTTGAGACAAAAACAACTCGAGTTGCAGAAATAGCTTTCAAGCACGTTACACATGACATAATCTTATATGATACTTGACACAAGGACAAGCAGCACAGAGCTTTTGTATAGTGCCAAGTACATTAATGACTCAAGTTAAATGTCAAGTGGCAGTAGAGGAGCTGCAACGCCCCCCAAGAAGGTCAGCAGAGGGGCAGTTGGTCAGAGTTTCTACCTTTATAAAACCCTCTACGTCACCCCATATTGTGTTACTTAGCTCATGACAGGTGCAGTAGAGGCGAGTACATTACCTGTAGCCTCTGTTAGTGGCTCGAGGAGGTATTTTGTAGACGAAGACCTCGGACTTGACAAGCAATACGCTCTCGTAGTCATCCATTGCTGACACTTCTCACACACTATGGCACCTCTCAAGTCCGTCTCAAGTTTAACATATTTGAGTTATTTTAACAAACTTTTCAAATGTATACCCGTTTCTAAATAAACAATAAAAGTTTAAATGTTAGTTTTACTTAATATTTAAATAATAGTTAGTAAAATATAAGATACTGATGGTGATAAATGAGACTAAGAGAAGTCGAGAACAGCATCCGGAAGTAAGGGCGTAAACACGATAAAGACCTTGACCGGGAAATTCAATTATACCAATAATAATAATAATAATAATATTAATAATATTTTATTTAGGAAAGTACATACATAAATGCAGAGTTACACATATTCTGATTGATTTATAGACAGAGCTAGTACATACAATACCTAAAGCCACTAGTACGCATAGCGTTTCGGGCAATACCAATATTACTAATGACAATGTTCTTAATTCAGTCAAAATATCTCATCTATGGTTTCAGGCGCTCTGAAACCCTCTCATGTTACCACTTTCAATTCAGTGAATTAGACATTGAAGCCTATTTGTATATTATTTTACAAAATACTAAGGCAATATCAATTAGACCCTAAATAATATTGAAATTACAATGTCTAAATGATGTTATAATAATTATGATTATAATCTACATATAACGTTCTTAAACTTTTATTCTGATTCAGGGGAAATTTAGATTTTTAAAGACTAAAACATAATTAAACTGAATTGGTAGTCTAACATGCAGATGTTGCCATAATTCGGCTGTAGATAATTAAATTAAATTAAATTAAATTTTTAATTCACGAAAAGTACATACATAATTGATTTACAAACATAATGTTAGATTTATAGATAGAGCTAGTACATACAATACCTAAAGCCACTAATACGCATAGCGTTTCGGGCAATTATAAAGTTATATGTAAGATTATAAAGCTGTATGCAGATGATGAGTCAATAACGTGGCTGAAGGGGTAACAGGTCTACCAGAGGTGTACCAGAAGTGTACCAGAAGTGTACCAGAGAGTGTAGTTGTGTCGGGGCCCGGCTGTAGGTTGCCATAGGTGACCACACACACACACAACACATTACACATAGCAACACATAAACTCAGCCCAAAAACATCCGTCAATTACTTCATTTATAAACATTTTACATGACGTAAATGTTGGAGTAATGTTTTTGATGACGTGTGGGAGGCTTCAGGGTGTTTATGTAGCGATAACTTGTTATATACGGCGGTCATCGTGAGTCCGTTTCCAAGGTCCGGTTGGCTACTGCAGTCCACGTCCGGTGCTGTGGAGGCGAACTGTGTCTCTTACACTGTGTGCTGTGGTGAGCTGTGTCACTGCGTCTCACGGACCACAAAACCTGTGCCTGTCTGAGGTTCCCTGCGGACCCTCACACATTGATGATCCCTAGTGATGAAACAAGTATATTGACCCGGGGAAATGTTCATTTAACTTGTGAACAGCAGACATCTTTAGCATCGCGTAGCTGTACGTAGGTCTGCTACACCTTATAAGTGTACCAGCTGAGGGTGTAGAGGAGAGACATTTGCCAGGGCAGCAGGATAAGAGGTGTCAGCAGCGAGGAGAAGCGGTCAGCAGGAAGCAGAAGCCGTCAGCAGGGAGGAGAACCGGTCAGCAGGAAGCAGAAGCCGTCAGCAGGGAGGAGAACCGGTCAGCAACAGAGTGATGGCGGCCAGTCCGAAGAGAAGGAGTCAGGAATGGTCCATGGTCGCTCTCTGGAACCTCCTGGGTCGTTTCATCAACCTTGTCGTCGCCTGTATCATGCTCCTGACGGCCTACCTCCAGGTTAGTCACGGCCTACCTCCAGGCTAGTCACGGCCTACCTCCAGGCTAGTCACGGCCTACCTCCAGGCTAGTCACGGCCTACCTCCAGGCTAGTCACGGCCTACCTCCAGGCTAGTCACGGCCTACCTCCAGGCTAGTCACGGCCTACCTCCAGGCTAGTCAAGGCCTAAAGTTCCTTTATCATAACCTACCAGAGGACCCAAAACAAAAAGCGGGACATTATGTCAATTTCGCAAGCCGCTGCCATTTTCTAGTGCGAGGATTTTTGGTCTTAGTTAAAGTGTACGTCAGCAACTGATATTCTCCTCTCTCTCTCTTCAGGTGGGGAGGCCTGACGCCTTCATCTGGGTGGTGAGTATTGTTTCTGTATTAGGTACCACTAATACAACCACCACTACCACAATTACAACTACCATTACTACTACTACAACCTCCACTACTACTACAACCAACACTACCACTACTACTAAGCTTACAATTACAGGAAGATAACCTGACGCCAAGCTAACAATCATAGGAAGATAACTTAACACTAAGCTAATAAATACAAGAATAAAGCATACCACTAGGCTTACATTCACAGGAAAATAGCATGACATTAATCTTACAATCACTGAACGAGTGTCACATTAATCTTACAATCACTGAACGAGTGTCACATTAATCTTACAATCACTGAACGAGTGTCACATTAATCTTACAATCACTAAACGATAACTTGAATGAACGAAGCCTATTCTTTCTTATCCATCCTTAAAAATACTTAACTATATAATTTCCGAGTTTTTGACAGATTTATTTGCTGATATACTTCTAAAATATTTGGTGATAACTGATAATATATGGTGATAACTTATAAATGGTGATATTTTAATTATTCATAATTGGGTTCTCTTCAGTCAACCTTCCTGGTTCCCGCCATTCTAACGGTCATCCTCACAGTACGGCAGAGGGCGGTTGGTAAGTTGTGAGGTTGTTGTTGTGGTGTTGTGGTGTTGTGAGGATATTGTGAGTGTAGTAACGGTGTTGTAACGGTTGTGACGATGTTATCATGGTGTTTGGGGGTGTTGTGACGGTGAGACAGTGCTGCCATGATGTAACGGTCCTGTTATGAGTCCTCACAGTACAAACTCTTGTGTAATTTGAAATTCAAAGTATTTCCAAAGTCAAGAGAACAGGAGGAAAGGGCTCCTCTTTTTTTTTTAGATGGATTGAGATGCCAGACAGCATGGATGTGCGGGGTGGATAAATTTCGGGGGGGTAAATAAGCGGGAGGTTAAATTTGAATTTGAATTTGAATATAGAGTGTGTTACAGAGAGTGTGGTGGTGCGGGCAGTGACGTCGGTGGCTGTGGGGTGCTACCTGACCTTCCTCATCTACCTGATCATCAGACTCATCAGAACTATGGTGAAGAACAACTCCAACTTCGTCATGACCTCAGACAACACCGAGAGTTCCAGCTCCCGGTACCCAAGCCCCTTCGACTACCACGAGGCTTGGTGAGTACTCGTGAGACCTGGTGAGTACTGATGAGGCCTATAGTGAATACTGGTGAAGTACAGTTTAACCACTAAACACGTCAATCCTTCCACCACTTACAGAGATGAATTCATCTGAAGACATGACACGTTCTTCTGTTGTAAGTACAAAGTACTTACATATAACACTTATAAAATTAGTAACCATGACCTATCTCCCTTTTTAATGGGCCTTACTTCTCCCAAATTTTGCTTAATATACCTACACGAATCTTCAGGATTCGTCTTTGCCTTCTGTACGAACTTCGTAGTTCTTTTTGGTTTCCATGTAATGTTGTTCCTCCTGCAGGGAGTGTCTGGCAGTGATCATGGTGGTGGCCTGGATCAAGTTCCTCACCATCACCTCAAAGGAAAACCTCAGGTAAGTAGCCAGAACCTCAGGTAAGTAGCCAGAACCTCAGGTAAGTAGCCAGAACCTCAGGTAAGTAGCCAGAACCTCAGGTAAGTAGCCAGGGGCTAGATTCACGAAGAAGTTGGGCTAGATTCACGAAGAAGTTACGCAAGCACTTACGAACCTGTCCATCTTTTCTCAATCTTTGGCTGCTGTGTTTACAATTATTAAACAGTTAATGAGCTCCGAAGCACCAGGAGGCTGTTTATAACAATAACAACAGTTGATTGGCAAGTTTTCATGCTTGTAAACTGTTTAATAAATGTAACCAAAGCCGTCAAAGATTCAGGAAAGATGTACACGTTCGTAAGTACTTGCGTAACTGCTTCGTGAATCTGGCCCCAGAACCTCAGGTACAAGAAAGAACCACAGAAGTTCAGGGGCCAGATTCACGAAGCAGTTACGCAAGTACTTACGAACGTGTACATCTTTCCTTGATCTTTGACGGCTTTGGTTACATTTATTAAACAGTTTACAAGCATGAAAACTTGCCAATCAACTGTTGTTATTGTTATAAACAGCCTCCTGGTGCTTCGGAGCTCATTAACTGTTTAATAATTGTAAACAAAGCCGCCAAAGATCGATAAAAGATGTACAGGTTCGTAAGTACTTACGTAACTGCTTTGTGAATCTGGCCCCTGGTCCCTCTGACTCACAGTTGTGAGCTAGGTGTGTGTTGTGGAGTCCGTCCTCACTGTAGGTCCATTAACTCGAGCAACAAACTGCCCCTTAAAATCACCTGGAGAGTTATCTAGATGATGACTAAACCACTCACACCAGAATATGAGGAGACGGCGACGTTTCGGTCATCACGTTAGTGTGATTACTCTCTGTGAATAGTCTACTTGTAAACTGGGAAGTGAACCTTGGTCCTAAACACAGATTATTCTCACGGTATAACTTTATTTTATTATTAATCGTTGGTTTAAACTATAAAAGTTGAATGCTGAAAACTTTTTCTTTGAAAAATTCGTTTTATGTAAACGGAATCCTCGGGCACACTGAAATAGTTTTTCAAAATCCATATTTCACATTATTGTCAATTATACGCCATATTATTGTAACCAAATGTAATGAAACTTAACGTAACCTAACCAAACCTTAACCTAACCTTACCGTGGAGGTCCACGGTACCGTGGAGGCGTGTGTTGTGAGATGCATGTGTTGTGAGGCGCATGTGTTGAAAGGCGCGCATACCGCTGCTAACATGAGTGTTGATGTCTGCAGAGAAAGCGGAGCGTCGTACCAAGAAGTGTCCCCTATAGCCATGCTGAGGTCGCTGGGGGTGGTGCTGGCCGTGCTGGCGTTCGTGCTGGCCTCCTGCTACTTGCACGGCATCCTCTCCTTCGTGTCCAGCCCCGTCCGTGCCCCGGGATACCCAGGCGACGACACCAAGTTTCTTTTCTACAGTGATGCTGCCCATTCCTCTTCCAAGGCCTGACCCCTGAGCTGGCTACACTGTCCTGGGCTTGCTCAGCAGGTCTTGGTCACCTCCTCTTCCAAGGCCTGACCCCTGAGCTGGCTACACTGTCCTGGGCTTGCTCAGCAGGTCTTGGTCACCTCCTCTTCCAAGGCCTGACCCCTGAGCTGGCTACACTGTACTGGGCTTGCTCAGCAGGTCTTGGTCACCTCCTCTTCCAAGGCCTGACCCCTGAGCTGGCTACACTGTCCTGGGCTTGCTCAGCAGGTCTTGGTCACCTAATTTGGGGGGGGGGGGTTCAAGCTTCAGCTCATTGGTCCCGCCTCTCAATTGTCAGTCAACTGGTGTACAGGTTCCTGAACCTATTCAGGTGTCAGAGTAGTTAACAGGTGGAATGCATTAGGCAGTGATGTGGTGGAGGCTGACTCCATACACAGTTTCAAGTGTAGATATGATAGAGCCCAGTAGGCTCAGGAACCTGTACACCTGTTGATTGACGGTTGAGAAGCGGGACCGAAGAGCCAGAGCTCAACCCCCGCAAGCACAACCGAGTACCACGCTGCCCCCCCCCCACATCCACCACCCTACCCCCTCCCCCTCACCACCATCTTGAAGTACTATACATTGTAAAAAAAAAAACACAGAAAACGGACATCGAAGATGGATCAATGAAGTAACAGTACTCGCTCCCTGCAGCTAGCAGGCCAGGCAGGGGCTCCCTGTAGCTAGCAGGCCAGGCAGGGGCTCCCTGTAGCTAGCAGGCCAGGCAGGGGCTCCCTGTAGCTAGCAGGCCAGGCAGGGGCTCCCTGCAGCTAGCAGGCCAGGCAGGGGCTCCCTGTAGCTAGCAGGCCAGGCAGGGGCTCCCTGCAGCTAGCAGGCCAGGCAGGGGCTCCCTGCAGCTAGCAGGCCAGGCAGGAGCTCTCTGTAGCTAGCAGGCCAGGCAGGGGCTCCCTGCAGCTAGCAGGCCAGGCAGGAGCTCCCTGCAGCTAGCAGGCCAGGCAGGAGCTCCCTGCAGCTAGCAGGCCAGGCAGGGGCTCCCTGCAGCTAGCAGGCCAGGCAGAAGCTCCCTGCAGCTAGCAGGCCAGGCAGGAGCTCCCTGCAGCTAGCAGGCCAGGCAGGAGCTCCCTGCAGCTAGCAGGCCAGGCAGAAGCTCCCTGTAGCTAGCAGGCCAGGCAGGGGCTCCCTGCAGCTAGCAGGCCAGGCAGGAGCTCCCTGCAGCTAGCAGGCCAGGCAGGGGCTCCCTGTAGCTAGCAGG
Source organism: Procambarus clarkii (assembly GCF_040958095.1). Lineage (NCBI taxonomy): Eukaryota > Metazoa > Arthropoda > Malacostraca > Decapoda > Cambaridae > Procambarus > Procambarus clarkii. The sequence goes on from NC_091198.1 coordinate 18,453,237, forward strand.
CCAGGCAGGAGAAGCTGGTGGTGATCACTGCAGCAGGAATGGAACCCAGTCCCTTAGGACTACGACTACTTAGCGCTGTCCACTCATCCACGAGGCCCCCCCAAGGGGTGTGTGTGTGTGTCATTGACAATCACATTAGCTTGAAGTGTGTTCAAAAGCCCATTGTTCTAAATTTTCTATTTTAGTCTTAATCTTTCCTAACAGTAAATTCAAAATCATGATAAACAAAATGAGAAATATTAACTAAAATTATTGTAAAATCTCTGTGATTTTCTGAACTAATGTCACAAATAAAACACTAATTATTACCTGCATTTAACTCTCCCGTGAAACAGATCCTGTTGTATTGTTGTATTTCTATATTGTATCTTCAAAAAAGGTCTGGGATATATATTTTGTTGTATTTAAAGTTATATATGATAACACTGAACAATATGTGGCGTTGTTGCTGTCTATCAGAGCAATGTTGCACGATGCAGCATGGAGGTATGAGGTATATCAGAGGTGTATAGTCTGAGAGGTATACCCCGCTTCTCAGTGTATACATATACTGTACATATACACTGAGAGCATACTTTAGTCCTGTACAATGGTCAGGACTGAGTTACACTTGCTGGGGGTCGGTAGGGTGTTGTGGTGGCCTTAATAACCCTCCGCCAGGGTGACAGCCCTCAGCCCTACACCAAACAAGAGACTGTGTAGTGTGGGTCACTATGGTGTGGTTGCTGGGGGTGTGGCTCCACTACAGCCAGGATACGTACCCTTCCCCACTCCCTCCTAGGGCCCTACTTGTGTTGAAACTGCATTCTGAGTGTTTGTAGGCGTTTGTGAGTGCTTGTGGCTGGCTTGTGAGTGTTTGTGAGTGCTTGTCAGTGTTGGTGGGTGTTTGTGAGTGTCTGTGAGTGCTTGTGAGCGTGAGTGCTTGTGAGTGTTTTGGGTGCACGTTTTGAGAGTAGCTTGGTTTGAATTTAGTTTACAAATTTAGTTGAGATAGTGTTCATCTGATACTTGAAACGAGATGAAATCTTCCAGGACCATGTGGCCACGCCTGCAGATGCTGCTGGTGTCTGACCCTGAACGATAGATCGATTCCTGGAGAGTCCGCGATGTCTCTGTGATCCTAAAGGAGGATCGAACACTGTGAGTGAGGTTTAATGCTCCTGAAGGAGGATCAAGCGCCAGGACACGTGTGGAGGCATAAACTACCAGGACAAATGCGGTGTCACTAACTACTGTCAATATAAGACACGTTGTTAGTGCGCAGATCACCTAGTTAGCTTGTCAGCTCTGGGGATGCAGCAGTTAAAGGCTTCGTTACTAGTTGAGTATTGATTGGCTGTCAAGCTCACTGCTGAGTCATAACTCGCTCTGACTCACCAGTTTGCGGGGGAGGAGCTCCAGTTCTTGGGCTCCGCCTCATGGCAATTGTTCTTTTTGAAATTATAAGTAAAGGTTACTTCCTCGCCCCCAGCCTTAAGTACAAGTAGTTACTTATGTATCAGACTCGTCTGTGTTCCTGATTTCTGTCTGGGACTTCTGGTTACTTTTCCCTTACCTGGAAAAATATATCTTTCCACTTCTCTATTCCCCTCAGTATCTTATATCTCGTCATCATGTCCCCCTCTGGTCGTGCTTTTCTTTAATGCAGTTAGACTGAATTCTTTCATCCTCCAGCTTATCACACACCCCCCCCCCCCTCTCCGTTGGCTGTTGTTGTTGTTGTTTAAGATTCAGCTACTGGGAACAAAAAGTTCCAAGTAGCACGGGCTATGGTGAGCCCGTGATGGACTTACCTGGCACAGGAGCGGGGTAAGTAGCACGAGCTATGGTGAGCCCGTAGTGGACTTACCTGGCAGAGGAGCGGGGCAAGTAGCACGGGCTATGGTGAGCCCGTAGTGGACTTACCTGGCACAGGAGCGGGGTAAGTAGCACGGGCTATGGTGAGCCCGTAGTGGACTTACCTGGCACAGGAGCGGGGTAAGTAGCACGGGCTATGGTGAGCCCGTAGTGGACTTACCTGGCACAGGAGCGGGGTAAGTAGCACGGGCTATGGTGAGCCCGTAGTGGACTTACCCGGCACAGGAGCGGGGCAAGTAGCACGGACTATGGTGAGCCCGTAGTGGACTTACCTGGCACAGGAGCGGGGCAAGTAGCACGGACTATGGTGAGCCCGTAGTGGACTTACCTGGCACAGGAGCGGGGCAAGTAGCACGGGCTATGGCGAGCCCGTAGTGGACTTACCTGGCACAGGAGCGGGGCAAGTAGCACGGACTATGGTGAGCCCGTAGTGGACTTACCTGGCACAGGAGCGGGGCAAGTAGCACGGGCTATGGCGAGCCCGTAGTGGACTTACCTGGCACAGGAGCGGGGCAAGTAGCACGGGCTATGGTGAGCCCGTAGTGGACTTACCTGGCACAGGAGCGGGGCAAGTAGCACGGGCTATGGTGAGCCCGTAGTGGACTTACCTGGCACAGGAGCGGGGCTGTAAGTGGTGCGCCCGCCGGCCTCACCCTATCACTGTTATTAAATTAATTTTTGTATTCAGGAAAAGTACATACAAAGTTGATTTACAAACATAATGTTGGACTTATAGATAGAGGTAGTACATACAATACCTAAAGCCACTAATACGCACAGCGTTCCGGGCAAGGTGTGGGGGAAAAACAGACTAAAACTTAATAGTAATTGGGATTAAAGTATAAATTGTGTTGAAAAAAGGAATAAAAAATAAAAAGGGGGAGGGCATGGCAGAAATGAACAATTATACAAGTTGGTGAACAAACAGCATTGTTTAAAAATAGCAAGACATGGGTTGACATTTAGGGATAAGATAGGTTACATGGAGTTACTTATGTAGTACAGGGGGGGGGGGTAGAAATAGTCCAAGCTACTCTATCCCTTTGAGATGTATTTCTTTCTTGTCTCAATAAACATACTTTAACTTGAACTATTTAGTACAGTACTTGGTTTTACTCTTAACTGGTTAAGAGAGGAACAGCCTTTGACATCATTGGGGAGACCACTCCACATTCTGGGTCCCTTGATTTGTAGAGCATTTCTAGTTTGGTATATACGGTATACCTCCTGCCACCCCACCACCCCGCCCACCCTGCACCTGGGCGTCTCCCACCTCTTATTCATAGACAAGTGTTTAAAGGGAATTCGGTAGTAGTAATAATACAGCTGATGCCATCTGTTGGCAGAAAAGTACACTATCATCTAGCTGGTCAACATTAGCCATAAGATACAGCTGATGCCATCTGTTGACAGAAAAGAACACTATCACCTAACTGGTCATCAGTAGCAATAAGATACAGCTGACGCCATCTGTTGACAGAAAAGTACACTATCATCTAGCTGGTCAACATTAGCCATAAGATACAGCTGATGCCATCTGTTGACAGAAAAGAACACTATTAACACGCCAGCCTACTAAATACAGCTGGCGCCATCTGTTGCGTCGACCAGGAACTATCAACAGCCAAACAGCAGCCCATAAGGCGGGTTATTGTGCTCAAGTAGGAATTCTCGCGCTGGCATTTCATTGGTGAATGTTCGTTGTTGACATTCACCACAACAGCCAATCACAGGAAGGGATCCGCTAAAGGTTCCATGCACTTAATAAAACATCTTTGTTCAGCACACCAGCCCTGCTTATGACATTCTGCTTTAACTTTAATCTACCCAAAAAGTGAAGTGTTAATTATTTAAAAGTATTAATAAAGTGAGAATTAAATATTGCAGGATATAACATGTGTTACAGAAAACTGGCCTGCTGGCTACCTAACTTGTGACGTCATCAGTTTCCTTTCATTCATAGAAATAGTGTTGGCATTCCCTGCAACAGCCAATCACAAGAAGGTATTTGCTAAAAGCCCCGCCTCCTCAGAGCGGTTAGTACACCAATCTAGCTCATGGTTTTCTGTTTCACCACTTGTATATCCAAAATTTAAATTTCTCGATTACTATGGTAATTAAAAGTATGAGATAAAAAAAAGTTGTTATACAAAATGGCTAAATTCATTAAAGACAGCTCATAGTGGATTTTGTAATAGAGTTTAATGGGAGGGAGTGTTATACCATTATTCCTTTATACCTCCGTAATCTTCTTGAGATTTGCACCAAGATGACCCCATTCACAACCCTTTTGGGAGACGTATATACGCAGATAGATGGATTAGCCATGGGTTTATTTATATTTTTAATACAACAAAAGTGAATTATAATACAACAATATTATTATAATGTTTCGATTATTTCTAAGGCCCATTAATTTTTAGTGGGCCTTAGGGGCCTCCGCCTGTTATATCCTGCAATATTTAATAATCACTTTATTAATACTTTTAAATAATTAAAATTTCGCTTTTTGGGTAGATTAAAGTTAAAGCAGAATGTCATAAGCAGGGCTGGTGTGCTGAACAAAGATGATTTATTAAGTGGATGGAACCCTTAGCTGATCCCTTCCTGTGATTGGCTGTTGTGGTGAATGTCAACAAAGAATATCTACCAATGAGATGCCAGCGCGAGAATTCCTACTTGAGCACAACAACCCGCCTTATGGGCTGATGTTTGGCTATTGATAGTTCCTGGTCGACGCAACAGATGGCGCCAGCTGTATTTAGTAGGCTGGCGTGTTAATAGTGAAATTTGTTGTCAACAGATGGCATAAGCTGTATCTTATGTCCACTGTTGACCAGCCAGTTGATAGTGTTCTTTTCTGTCAACAGATGGCATTAGCTGTATCTTATTGCTACTAATGACTAGTTAGTTGATAGTGTTCTTTTCTGTCAACAGATGGCATCAGCTGTATTATTATTACTTCCGAATTTCCTTTAAACAATGATCTACAAATCCCTTAGCTTATGATAAGCTAGTTTTATACCTTGTTGGTATTAGGTAACTGGAGTTCTACAATTACTTTTTTATCTACTGTTGAGGATATTTATTTATTTATTTATATACAAGAAGGTATGTGGGGGGTTAAGAGTACATAGTAATGATGATGTAATAGTAATAATGATGATAGTAGTGATGATATCATCATGTAACGTCTAGTTGAAATTGAAATAAGTTTATTGAGGTAAAATACACACAAAGGGATGAGGTAGCTCAAGCTACTCTCACCCCGTTCAATACATCGTGTTAATACATACATATACACATATCACAAACAATAAACATATTACCAAACATTCTGAGATGTCTAGTTAGGATGTAATGATCTTTGTTGGGATGTGATATATTTCCAAATAAATTAAACATCAGTCCGTAATATTATTAAAACAGCAAATTATGCAGATTATAACAGCATTTCACACTAAAAAATACTTGATATTGAAATTTGGTAGTGAATTCCAATCTAGGACTCTCCTATGACGAAACTGTTCTGTTTTCGCTTTAGCAATGTATACTGTAGCAATTTATATATAGTTAATAATACATCACTGTGAAGGGGGACAGGCAGCCAGTGTATATATACACGTTAGGCTTATACTAAGGTCCCACAAAGGTGGAACAAGCTAGGGCGTGAGACTGGGAGCTGCCTGGGCCGCCCCGAGGGCAGCTCCAAGGGCTGCCGGGGCCGCCCCGAGGGCAGCTCCAAGGGCTGCCGGGGCCGCCCTGGACAGGCTGAACTTTGCCGCCCTTAAAAGCACAATTTTGTAAGCATCTTCACAAGGAGGAACAACTGTAACTGTAGGAATAGTTTATTACAACATAGTTTAGTTTAGTTCATTTATTATGCACCCCATACCCATCTTGTGGGCGGTAGTGGAAAGGGTTACAGAGGCACATAATGGGCTCAGGGACTGAACCCCACAATTTATTTAGCTAAGCAAGTTACAATCTTGATGAGCTAGTTACAAAATTCAATATAAGTCGTCAAATCAACAATGGGCTCGAGATCGACCACAAGTACAGTTTCTAAATTAAGCAACTGACATGTAGAGAGCTAGTGTCACAATTTATATGTTTGTCCTGCACACCGCCCCCCATCCAGTGGGCAGCGGTGGATAGGTTACAATCACTCAGTTACTACCTACAGTTAGCAAACTGGAGATATTTGGCTAAAATTTCTGGTAGCAGATCATTTTGAATGAAATATTTACACATCGTTGGAACATTAGTTATAAAATTGTCTCTAAATTCACGTATATTTTCGCACTCAATCACATAGTGACGGAGGGTGTGCGAATAATTTTGTTGACACAGTTTACATTTGGTCAGGTCTACATCAGCAGATAATGAGAATTCCCAGAGATACTTGTAACAGAGTCTAAGCCGAGCAGTAGTAACATCTAGAAGTCTGCTGATTTTATTGGATGATCCATAGATGTGTGGCTCCACTTGCATGGTAGTATGATGATAGATGGAATTGCTAATGTCAATTTCACTTTCCCTCAGATCTACAAGATCTTGTTGAAGTTCTCGGTGTACTGCTGCTCTCAGATTGCTCATTGACACTCCAAGGTTACACTCAACGGCTCCTTTAAAGGCAGATTCTCTGGCAAACTTATCAGCTCTATCATTTCTGCCCGAAACGCTTTGCGTAATAGTGGCTTTAGGCATTGTATGTACTAGCTCTATCTATAAAGCCAACAAACTTTGTAAAATCTCTTTATGTATGTACCTTTGCCTAAATAAAAATTATTATTATTATTATTATTATTATTATTATTATTATTATTATTATTATTATTATTATTATTATTCATTCGGAGCTCTATTCATGCATATTACATCATACAAGCTAAAGAAAACATTTCGGAAACGAAGGAAATAAAGCTGCCGAGAAAAACATTGTAAAGTGAACGCCTACAGAGTGGTAGACGGTGGGAACACGGGAGGAGGTGGTGGGGCCAAACCCGGATTTCCTCCCTGATTTTAATGCAGATATGTTGATGTGATTATTATAATATAAAGATGTTAAGGCAGGAAAGCCTTTTTATTCATTAAATTGTATAAGGACAAATTAATAGAGTGTAACAAACATATTATTTGAAGACATAGGCTAATTATATGATAATGTGCCATCTATTTTTTCATATTCTTAACTTATTATCAACTTCTATTGCCTCGTTTTTAGTCATTTTATTGTCTTTGAAGACGAGAACAGCAGCGAACACAAGCCAGCGCATATGTATATACGAAACGGTTCGTGTATACAAAATAATCAGTGAGCGAACTTATTTTTGTGTACCGAACCGACGTTATCCGAAACGGTTGTGTACGAATCGACCAGCTCCCAGAAAGGATGAGAATGAATGAGGCACTCAGTGCGCCGACGACCTTGGTGGTGGTCGGAGGTGGAGGCTGTCGTGTGCTGCGTCCTGCCCGTCACGCCCTCAACCACCTCCAGCCCAACAGCTGGTCCATCTTCCTGTTAGTGTGTTTGCTCGACTAATCTGTGTCGTGTTGGTTTTCTCGTCACAGGTAATGGCATAGAATCAGAGCTCTAAATAAGCTTTGGCGAGGAAACCAAAGTGTTTTAAGACACATTAATGATATCGTCAGTCACAAAATTCCTGTGTGCTTTCACATGCACAGAGATCCATGATATATTAGTGCGAGCTTGCTCCTGTGAGCCGCCGTGATCTGTCTCTCAGAAGACGTCTTGTAGCGTCACATTACGGATGGTGAGGCGTCGTAGGTCTCCGGATAAAACGGCTCTTAATGGCTCCGGATATTGTGTATATCCGGAGCCATAATACCTTGTGTAGGGGCGCCCCGCCCACCCCTGTCAGTGAAGGAGGCTGACACTACCCAGTGTTGGCATACGCTGACACTACCAGTGTTGGCAGAGGTTAACACTACCAGTGTTGATAGACGTTGACATTCGACCAGTGTTGGCAAAAGCTGTCATCCTGCCAGTGTTGGCAAAGGTTCACACCCTGCCAGTGTTGGCAGAGGCAGGAGACTAGTGCCACCAGACTCGGCGTTGCCGCCTTACGCAGCCAACAGCTGTCGGCTCAATACCTCAGCAGGTGTATTGTGTCGAGCGCTGGCGCCTCTGACAGGTGTTAGTGCCTGGCTCACTTGTCGACGTTCCTGCAGGTGTTAGTACCTGGTACAGCTGTGAAAACTTCCCAGCACCCATAACACCACCTGGGTTGTTCCCAGCACCCATAACACCACCTGGGTTGTTCCCAGCACCCATAACACCACCTGGGTTGTTCCCAGCACCCATAACACCACCTGGGTTGTTCCCAGCACCCATAACAACACATGGGGTTTTTCCCAGCACCCATAACAACACCTGGGTTGTTCCCAGCACCCATAACGAGAGACGCGAGAACGCCGACGTGTTGACAACAAAATACGCCGTAAACACTCAGGCGTATTTACACCCAAAAACAAAAACAAAAGTACACCCAAAACAAAACCTTGTTCGGTTTTATGCGTATTTACACCCAAAAACAAAAACAAAAGTACACCCAAAACAAAACCTTGTTCGGTTTTATTTGATTATTTTACGCCGCTCTTGTACTTGCTTCCGTTGTTTTGTATGTGGCCTGACATCAGCTCAACAATACAAGATTATTACCAGCGAATATCAATTCCGGTAAGCCTTCCTTATCAATGTGTGTCGTCATTTGAATTCCTCACAGCCGTTTGTATCCTAGTCTTGGATCCTATCTAGGATGTGGAGCCTAGGACGTTGATCCTAGCACGCGGATCCTAGGACTTGAGGTCGAATCGGATATAGAAAATCGTCCCTTTCATAATTATTTTATTTAAACTAATTAAATTATGCAAAAAAAATTGCATAATTATTTTATGCAAAAAACAAACGAAACATCCTTGTCACAGTCAAGAGGTGCCGGGTTCCATTCACGCGGTTGAACGGAGACGATTAATTGGACACGCTTCCTTCAGACCTGATGCCTCTGTTCACCCAGCAGTAAATGTTATTAGTTGAGTTACGGAAATAATAGTAATTGACACAATTGGAAATCATTTTTTTTTTAATTTTAACTTTCTAGTTCATAAATTAATCTTGACCCAGTGATGCGAATTGTGTTTGTACATGAATGATTTGGTTTTGCCAGAGGTCTTTTGTTTGTGTGCACCATTGTTCATGTTTGTGTGCACCATTGTTCATGTTTGTGTGCACCATTGTTCATGTTTGTGTGCACCATTGTTCATGTTTAGTGTGCAACTAAAAATATAGAGATTATTTAGAGACGCTAAACTTGTGTGTTAGAGTACCTGTACTAGACACCAACGGCAGAGTTGACAGCTGTCAGAGGCACAAACAGTTGCGCCTGATTACGTTAATGTTAGACTTAAGACTTAACCACGTGTCGTAAGTCTTATTAACTATGAACAGTGCAGGGGGAAGAGGCAAGAGCCAAAGACAGAAACAGAGACAAGAGAGAGAGAGAGTTAAGAGAGATAACAACATTTTATTATCTCTCTAACTCTCACTGTCTCATTAACTCACTGGAGACCAGTGAGTTAGTGACCGGAGCCATGGGTACCACAAGCTTCAAGCTTAGTTGTCAGTCCCTGGTGCCTCTACAGTGTCTAGAGCAGGAGGTCGATGTAGTTGCACTCCACTAGAGGAGACGTTCAGAGTTCAGCAACTACAGACCAATATTACTGCTGTCAATTACTGGAAAAAATCTTCAGACAATAATCCCATACCAAAAGTCATCAGGTTAATGGGGGACCGTCGGCTTCCTGTCCCCACCAAGGCCACTTGATCAGTTTACCCTGAGGTAAATTTAGGTAAATACAGCCAGTGCTTCAAGCACTTGGTATCTGGCTCCATCCTACAGTTAATAAAAGACTGCCTTTGAAAACGGACTCTGAGGGTAGTCTGTAAGAACACAATCTGGAAACTACTCCATAGGCTCAAGTAAGTTCTCCCTCTCCGCCAGGCCTACTTCTTCCCAGCCTTCCTACTGTTCTCACGCAACCCGTTCTCGCAAATTTAATAAGTCAATATTGACTTATTAAATATGTGCATAGGTGACATACTTAACATAATAGTTTCCCTTGAAAAGCTTCATAAAAAACACCGACCTTACCTAACCTACTTAGTATGTTAAGATAAGCATCTTATTGCTTCGTAATTACAATTATTACCTAACCTATACCTATAATAAGTTAAGTAACAATTGTAATTACGAAGCAATAAGATGCTTATTTTAACATACTAAGTAGGTTAGGTAAGGTCGGTGTTTTCTATGAAGCTTTTCAAGGGAAACTATTATGTTTAGTATGTCACCTATGCACGCAACTAATAAGTCAATATTGACTTATTAAATTTGCGAGAACGGGTTGTCTCACGCTAGTCGCACCTTCTTAATATCTTCCACATAGCAGGTCTCAAGACTATCTAAGGACTATCCCTGTCCAGGGTTTTTTTTTCTGTTCAAAAACCACCTTTTCAGTCATTCATTCTCTTCTAACTTTTACTCCTCACATTCATTCTTCACATTTTCTCACAGTGTCCTAACAACCCAATTCTCCTTCTGCATGGGGAATGTATTTACGTCACTCCGTGAGGTGGTTCTGCCCTTCAAGAGCTCGTTGTCTCCAGTTACCACAGCACTTCTCACAAGGACAGGGTCAGGTGCTCTCTGGCAACCTTCCTTCTGTCAATGTTGTGCTGTCTTGTGGTCGTTAATGGCTCTGTGGAAAATAAGTTAAGGAGGGGGTCGTTCATAGCTCTAATGAGGAGACGCTAAGGGTCGTTAATGGATCTATTAGAGACGCTAAGAGTCGTTTATCAGATTCAATAATGGTAGTGAAGAGTCATTGAGAAGCGTTATATGTATGTGATTCATTGACACATATATACATGAGAAGTATAATTATTACCACATGTATACCTGAGAAATATTATTTGTTTATATAATTCCACAGAAAACGAAGTAAATAATTTTAAAGAAGTAAAGAAGTTTTCTTAATTTGTTTTTAACATTCTCAGATAGAACCAATAATTAATTAACCTGCTTTGCACCTGTTGGGAAGCACCTCACTTCTGGCTTACTCCCAGACAACACCATTATGTCCGGCCTCCCTGCTGGGTACAATGTCCTGCCTCCCTGCTGGGTACAATGCCCGGCCTCCCAGCTGGGTACAATGCCCGGCCTCCCAGCTGGGCACAATGTCCTGCCTCCCTGCTGGGTACAATGCCCGGCCTCCCAGCTGGGTACAATGTCCTGCCTCCCAGCTGGGTACAATGTCCTGCCTCCCAGCTGGGTACAATGTCCTGCCTCCCAGCTGGGTACAATGCCCGGCCTCCCAGCTGGGTACAATGTCCTGCCTCCCAGCTGGGTACAATGTCCGGCCTCCCAGCTGGGTACAATGTCCTGCCTCCCAGCTGGGTACAATGCCCGGCCTCCCAGCTGGGTACAATGTCCGGCCTCCCAGCTGGGTACAATGCCCGGCCTCCCAGCTGGGTACAATGTCCTGCCTCCCAGCTGAGTACAATGCCCGGCCTCCCAGCTGGGTACAATGTCCTGCCTCCCAGCTGGGTACAATGTCCTGCCTCCCAGCTGGGTACAATGCCCGGCCTCCCAGCTGGGTACAATGTCCGGCCTCCCAGCTGGGTACAATGCCCGGCCTCCCAGCTGGGTACAATGTCCTGCCTCCCAGCGGGGTACAATGCCCGGCCTCCCAGCTGGGTACAATGTCCTGCCTCCCAGCTGGGTACAATGCCCGGCCTCCCAGCTGGGTACAATGCCCGGCCTCCCAGCTGGGTACAATGTCCTGCCTCCCAGCTGGGTACAATGCCCGGCCTCCCAGCTGGGTACAATGTCCTGCCTCCCAGCTGGGTACAATGCCCGGCCTCCCAGCTGGGTACAATGTCCTGCCTCCCAGCTGGGTACAATGCCCGGCCTCCCAGCTGGGTACAATGTCCTGCCTCCCAGCTGGGTACAATGCCCGGCCTCCCAGCTGGGTACAATGCCCGGCCTCCCAGCTGGGTACAATGCCCGGCCTCCCAGCTGGGTACAATGCCCGGCCTCCCACCTGGGTACAATGTCCTGCCTCCCACCTGGGTACAATGTCCGGCCTCCCAGCTGGGTACAATGTCCGGCCTCCCAGCTGGGTACAATGCCCGGCCTCCCAGCTGGGTACAATGCCCGGCCTCCCAGCTGGGTACAATGCCCGGCCTCCCACCTGGGTACAATGTCCTGCCTCCCAGCTGGGCACAATGTCCTGCCTCCCACCTGGGTACAATGTCCGGCCTCCCACCTGGGTACAATGTCCGGCCTCCCAGCTGGGTACAATGTCCGGCCTCCCACCTGGGTACAATGTCCGGCCTCCCAGCTGGGTACAATGTCCTGCCTCCCAGCTGGGTACAATGTCCTGCCTCCCAGCTGGGTACAATGTCCTGCCTCCCAGCTGGGTACAATGTCCTGCCTCCCAGCTGGGTACAATGTCCGGCCTCCCACCTGGGTACAATGTCCTGCCTCCCACCTGGGTACAATGTCCTGCCTCCCACCTGGGTACAATGTCCTGCCTCCCAGCTGGGTACAATGTCCTGCCTCCCAGCTGGGTACAATGTCCTGCCTCCCAGCTGGGTACAATGTCCTGCCTCCCAGCTGGGTACAATGTCCTGCCTCCCACCTGGGTACAATGTCCTGCCTCCCAGCTGGGTACAATGTCCTGCCTCCCAGCTGGGTACAATGTCCTGCCTCCCAGCTGGGTACAATGTCCTGCCTCCCAGCTGGGTACAATGTCCTGCCTCCCAGCTGGGTACAATGTCCTGCCTCCCAGCTGGGTACAATGTCCTGCCTCCCAGCTGGGTACAATGTCCTGCCTCCCAGCTGGGTACAATGTCCTGCCTCCCAGCTGCGTACAATGTCCTGCCTCCCAGCTGGGTACAATGTCCTGCCTCCCAGCTGGGTACAATGTCCTGCCTCCCAGCTGGGTACAATGTCCTGCCTCCCAGCTGGGTACAATGTCCTGCCTCCCAGCTGGGTACAATGTCCTGCCTCCCAGCTGGGTACAATGTCCTGCCTCCCAGCTGGGTACAATGTCCTGCCTCCCAGCTGGGTACAATGTCCTGCCTCCCAGCTGGGTACAATGTCCTGCCTCCCAGCTGGGTACAATGTCCTGCCTCCCAGCTGGGTACAATGTCCTGCCTCCCAGCTGGGTACAATGTCCTGCCTCCCAGCTGGGTACAATGTCCTGCCTCCCAGCTGGGTACAATGTCCTGCCTCCCACCTGGGTACAATGTCCTGCCTCCCAGCTGGGTACAATGTCCTGCCTCCCAGCTGGGTACAATGTCCTGCCTCCCAGCTGGGTACAATGTCCTGCCTCCCAGCTGGGTACAATGTCCTGCCTCCCAGCTGGCTACAATGTCCTGCCTCCCAGCTGGCTACAATGTCCTGCCTCCCAGCTGGCTACAATGTCCTGCCTCCCAGCTGGGTACAATGTCCTGCCTCCCAGCTGGGTACAATGTCCTGCCTCCCAGCTGGGTACAATGTCCTGCCTCCCAGCTGGGTACAATGTCCTGCCTCCCAGCTGGGTACAATGTCCTGCCTCCCACCTGGGTACAATGTCCTGCCTCCCACCTGGGTACAATGTCCTGCCTCCCAGCTGGGTACAATGTCCTGCCTCCCAGCTGGGTACAATGTCCGGCCTCCCAGCTGGGTACAATGTCCTGCCTCCCGCCTGGGTACAATGTCCTACCTCCCAGCTGGGTACAATGTCCTGCCTCCCAGCTGGGTACAATGTCCGGCCTCCCAGCTGGGTACAATGTCCTGCCTCCCAGCTGGGTACAATGTCCTGCCTCCCAGCTGGGTACAATGTCCTGCCTCCCAGCTGGGTACAATGTCCTGCCTCCCAGCTGGGTACAATGTCCTGCCTCCCAGCTGGGTACAAAGTCCTGCCTCCCAGCTGGGTACAATGTCCTGCCTCCCAGCTGGGTACAATGCCCTGCCTCCCAGCTGGGTACAATGTCCTGCCTCCCAGCTGGGTACAATGTCCTGCCTCCCAGCTGGGTACAATGTCCTGCCTCCCAGCTGGGTACAATGTCCTGCCTCCCAGCTGGGTACAATGCCCTGCCTCCCAGCTGGGTACAATGTCCTGCCTCCCAGCTGGGTACAATGTCCTGCCTCCCAGCTGGGTACAATGTCCTGCCTCCCACCTGGGTACAATGCCCGGCCTCCCAGCTGGGTACAATGCCCGGCCTCCCAGCTAAGCACAATGCCCGGCCTCCCAGCTAAGCACAATGCCCGGCCTCCCAGCTAAGCACAATGCCAGACCTCCCAGCTAAGCGCAATGCCAGACCTCCCAGCTAAGCACAATGCCCGGCCTCCCAGCTAAGCACAATGCCAGACCTCCCAGCTAAGCACAATGCCCGGCCTCCCAGCTAAGCACAATGCCCAGCCTCCCTGCTGGGTACAATGCCCGGCCTCCCAGCTAAGCACAATGCCCGGCCTCTCAGCTAAGCACAATGCCCGGCCTCCCAGCTAAGCACAATGCCCGGCCTCTCAGCTAAGCACAATGCCCGGCCTCCCAGCTAAGCACAATGCCCGGCCTCTCAGCTAAGCACAATGCCCGGCCTCCCAGCTGGGTACAATGCCCGGCCTCCCAGCTAAGCACAATGCCCGGCCTCCCAGCTAAGCACAATGCCCGGCCTCCCAGCTAAGCACAATGCCCGGCCTCTCAGCTGGGTACAATGCCCGGCCTCTCAGTTGGGTACAATGCCCGGCCTCTCAGCTAAGCACAATGCCCGGCCTCTCAGCTAAGCACAATGCCCGGCCTCCCAGCTGGGTAAAATGCCCTGCCTCTCAGCTAAGCACAATGCCCGGCCTCCCAGCTAAGCACAATGCCCGGCCTCCCAGCTAAGCATAATGCCCGGCCTCTCAGCTAAGCACAATGCCCGGCCTCCCAGCTGGGTACAATGCCCGGCCTCCCAGCTGGGTACAATGCCCGGCCTCTCAGCTAAGCACAATGCCAGGCCTCCCAGCTGGGTACAATGCCCGGCCTCCCAGCTGGGTACAATGCCCGGCCTCCTAGCTGGGTACAATGTCCGGCCTCCCAGCTGGGCACAATGCCCGGCCTCCCGGCTAAGCACAATTAATGCCCGGCCTCCCAGCTAAGCACAATGCCCGGCCTCTCAGCTAAGCACAATGCCAGACCTCCCAGCTAAGCACAATGCCCGGCCTCCCAGCTAAGCACAATGCCCGGCCTCCCAGCTGGGTACAATGCCCGGCCTCCCAGCTAGGTACAATGCCCGGCCTCTCAGCTAAGCACAATGCCCGGCCTCCCAGCTGGGTACAATGCCCGGCCTCTCAGCTAAGCACAATGCCCGGCCTCCCAGCTGGGTACAATGCCCGGCCTCCCAGCTAAGCACAATGCCCGACCCCCCAGCTAAGCACAATGCCGGGCCTCTCAGTTGGGTACAATTCCCGGCCTCTCAGCTAAGCACAATGCCCGGCCTCTCAGCTAAGCACAATGCCCGGCCTCCCAGCTGGGTACAATGCCCGGCCTCCCAGCTGGGTACAATGCCGGCCTCTCAGCTAAGCACAATGCCCGGCCTCCCAGCTAAGCACAATGTCCGGCCTCCCAGCTGAGTACAATGCCCGGCCTCCCAGCTAAGCACAATGCCCGGCCTCCCAGCTAAGCACAATGCTCGGCCTCCCAGCTAAGCATAATGCCCGGCCTCTCAGCTAAGCACAATGCCCGTCCTCCCAGCTAAGCACAATGCCCGGCCTCCCAGCTGGGTACAATGCCCGGCCTCTCAGCTAAGCACAATGCCCGGCCTCCCAGCTAAGCACAATGCCCGGCCTCCCAGCTGGGTACAATGCCCGGCCTCCCAGCTGGATACAATGCCCGGTCTCCCAGCTGGGTACAATGCCCGGCCTCTCAGCTAAGCACAATGCCTGGCCTCCCAGCTGGGTACAATGCCCGGCCTCTCAGCTAAGCACAATGCCCGGCCTCCCAGCTAAGCACAATGCCCGGCCTCCCAGCTAAGCACAATGCCCGGCCTCCCTGCTGGGTACAATGCCCGGCCTCCCAGCTGGGTACAATGCCCGGCCTCCCAGCTGGGTACAATGCCCGGCTTCTCAGCTAAGGACAATGCCCGGCCTCCCAGCTGGGTACAATGCCCGGGCTCCCGGCTAAGCACAATGCCCGGCCTCCCAGCTAAGCACAATGCCCGGCCTCCCAGCTAAGCACAATGCCCGGCCTCTCAGCTAAGCACAATGCCAGGCCTCCCAGCTAAGCACAATGCCCGGCCTCCCAGCTAAGCACAATGCCCGGCCTCCCAGCTGGGTACAATGCCCGGCCTCCCAGCTGGGTACAATGCCTGGCCTCCCAGCTGGGTACAATGCCCGGCCTCTCAGTTAAGCACAATGCCCGGCCTCCCAGCTAAGCACAATGCCCGGCCTCTCAGCTAAGCACAATGCCCGGCCTCTCAGCTAAGCACAATGCCCGGCTTCCCAGCTGGGTACGATGCCCGGCCTCCCAGCTAAGCACAATGCCCGGCCTCCCAGCTAAGCACAATGCCCGGCCTCCCAGCTAAGCACAATGCCCGGCCTCTCAGCTGGGTACAATGTCCGGCCTCTCAGTTGGGTACAATGCCCGGCCTCTCAGCTAAGCACAATGCCCGGCCTCCCAGCTAAGCACAATGCCCGGCCTCTCATCTAAGCACAATGCCCGGCCTCCCAGCTGGGTACAATGCCCGGCCTCCCAGCTGGGTACAATGCCCGGCCTCCCAGCTGGGTACAATGCCCGGCCTCCCAGCTGGGTACAATGCCTGGCCTCTCAGCTAAGCACAATGCCCGGCCTCCGAGCTGGGTACAATGCCCGGCCTCTCAGCTAAGCACAATGCCCGGCCTCCCAGCTAAGCACAATGCCCGGCCTCCCAGCTGGGTACAATGCCCGGCCTCTCAGCTAAGCACAATGCCCGGCCTCCCAGCTAAGCACAATGCCCGGCCTCCCAGCTGGGTACAATGCCCGGCCTCCCAGCTGGGTACAATGCCCGGCCTCCCAGCTGGGTACAATGCCCGGCCTCTCAGCTAAGCACAATGCCCGGCCTCCCAGCTAAGCACAATGCCCGGCCTCCCAGCTGGGTACAATGCCCGGCCTCCCAGCTGGGTACAATGCCCGGCCTCTCAGCTAAGCACAATGCCCGGCCTCCCAGCTAAGCACAATGCCCGGCCTCCCAGCTGGGTACAATGCCCGGCCTCTCAGCTAAGCACAATGCCCAGCCTCCCAGCTGGGTACAATGCCCGGCCTCTCAGCTAAGCACAATGCCCGGCCTCTCAGCTAAGCACAATGCCCGGCCTCTCAGCTAAGCACAATGCCCGGCCTCTCAGCTAAGCACAATGCCCGGCCTCCCAGCTAAGCACAATGCCCGGCCTCCCAGCTGGGTACAATGCCCGGCCTCCCAGCTGGGTACAATGCCCGGCCTCTCAGCTAAGCACAATGCCCGGCCTCCCAGCTAAGCACAATGCCCGGTCTCCCAGCTAAGCACAATGCCCGGCCTCCCAGCTAAGCACAATGCCCGGCCTCCCAGCTGGGTACAATGCCCGGTCTCTCAGCTAAGCTGAGAGGCCGGGCATTGTACTCCTTCTCCATCTCACTTAAATATCAATTGAATCAAGCATTTATAAGTAGAGCTTAGCAAAAATAGTAGATAGTGCTTAATAAGAATAGTATTTAAACTTAGTAAATAAAAGTTGTACGAGCCGCCCCGGTGGCTGGCGCCGGGCTAAAGAATTCGTGTATATTGATTATGTGAGTGGGAAGACCCAGGCCGGCGCCGCCAGTCACACCTTGGTCGGCTGTGGAACCACTCTACGAGTGGAACCACTCAGGTGGGTACCATGGAACCACTCTACAAGTGGAACCACTCGGGTGGGTACCATGGAACCACTCTACAAGTGGAACCACTCGGGTGGGTACCATGGAACCACGCTACAAGTGGAACCACTCTACAGGTGGAACCACTCGGGTGGGTACCATGGAACCACTCTACAAGTGGAACCACTCGGGTGGGTACCATGGAACCACTCTACAAGTGGAACCACTCAGGTGGGTACCATGGAACCACTCTACAAGTGGAACCACTCGGGTGTGGTACCATGGAACCACTCGGGTGTGGTACCATGGAACCACTCGGGTGTGGTACTATGGAACCACTCTACAAGTGGAACCACTCGGGTGTAGTACCATGGAACCACTCGAATGTGGTACCATGGAGCCACTCTACAAGTGGAACCACTCGGGTGTGGTACCATGGAACCACTCTACAAGTGGAACCACTCGGGTGTGGTACCATGGAACCACTCTACAAGTGGAACCACTCGGGTGTGGTACCATGGAACCACTCGGGTGTGGTACCATGGAACCACTCGGGTGTGGTACCATGGAACCACTCTACAAGCTCTTCACGTTGTTACCTCCTCAACACTTTAGTTTTTCTCCTGGTAGACTAGTAAGTTCCGTCAGTGCTAACTTGGCCCCAGTGACGTGGCGGTGACAGCCGCCGTCAACACTGGTGGGGCTGCGCAGGACACATATATTAACTGTTGACCAGACCACACACTAGAAATTGAAGGGACGACGACGTTTCGGTCCGTCCTGGACCATTCTCAAGTCGATTGTGTCATTCTCACAATCGACTTGAGAATGGTCCAGGACGGACCGAAACGTCGTCGTCCCTTCACCTTCTAGTGTGTGGTCTGCTCAACATACTTCAGCCACGTTATTGTGACTCATCGCCTGCGTATATTAACTGTGTTTTTCATTACTGTAAGGTATATTATGATACCTAGTTGTGCTTGCGGGGGTTGAGCTCTGGCTCTTTGGGCCCGCCTCTCAACCGTCAATTAACTATTTATATTTTATTTTTTTTCCACACACTTAAATTCTTTCTTACTACGCTCTGCCACGAGCATAGCTCTCATCCTCTAACTACACTTACGTAATTACACTTAGGTAATTACACCAAGGAAGCAGTCCGTAGCAGTTGTCTAATTCCCAGGTACCTATTTACTACTAGGTGAACAGGGGGCATCAGAGTAAGAAAAAAACTCTGCCCATTTGTTTCTGCCTGTGCCGGGGATCGAACCTGGATCCTTAGGACTACGAATTCCGAGCGCTGTCTACTCAGCCGGCAGAAGCAGAGAGAGAGAGAGACATGATCTCCGAGAGACCAGCATGAAGGCAATATATCCTAAGGATTGTTGTTGTTGTTTTAGATCCAGCTACTTAGAATAAAAGTTCCAAAGTAGCACGGGCTATGGTGAGCCCGTAGTGGACTTACCTGGCACAGGAGCGGGGCTGTAACCGACCTATGGATTGGTAAGATGTTATATATACACATATATATATATATATACATATATATATATATACATATATATATATATATATATATATATATATATATATATATATATATATATATATATATACATATATATATATATATATACATATATATATATATATACATATATATATATATATACATATATATATATATATATATATATATATATATTTATATATATATATATATATATATATATATGTCGTACCTAGTAGCCAGAACTCACTTCTCAGCCTACTATTCAAGGCCCGATTTGCCTAATAAGCCAAGTTTTCCTGAATTAATATATTTACTATAATTTGTTTCTTATGAAATGATAAAGCAACCCTTTTCTCTATGTATGAGGTCAATTTTTTTTATTGGAGTTAAAATTAACGTAGATATATGACCGAACCTAACCAACCCTACCTAACCTAACCTAACCTATATTTATAGGTAATGTTAGGTTAGGTAGCCAAAAAAAGCTAGGTTAGGTTAGGTTAGGTAGGTTAGGTAGACGAAAAAACATTAATTCATGAAAACTTGGCTTATTGGGCAAATCGGGCCTTGAATAGTAGGCTGAGAAGTGCGTTCTGGCTATTAGGTACGACATATATATATATATATATATATATATATATATATATATATATATATATATATATATATATATATATATATGCAGCTCAGAGGTAAGATAAAATAATCCGTCCTGATAATTGTAGCTCCATGGAACATATCACTTCAAAATAATATAATTTGCTGCGACATTGTATGTTTGCTTTTTGTTGACCAGGCTTTGTCGTATGTACGGACATTTCTTGCTTTACTTCGTCTGAATTTTTTCGTCAAATTGTAATTATGTTCCATACACATATTACTTACGATGTTAATCCGTTTAATTGTGTAATTTAAGTAAATTATACATTTCTTCATCATGGTCAGAGCTGTCATTATCGTATTTACAGATGACCGAGAAAAATAATATTTTTAAATACATTTCCTTATGAATTATTGTAATCAATCATCTGAGTAATGTTTTCATTAATCGTCTTTGAACAGTTGTTAACGTTTTGACTCAAAAATGTGAACGGAAATAGCTTGCATTGAGACACATTCACAATAGATCTTACACAAGCCTAAGACTTATATTTATGCCTGAATTTTTAGTCCGGGACCTTTCTTTGTTATTGTACAGACGAGCGGAACACGGCGAGAACGTATTGATGAGTGGGGGTGAGGACCCACGTGGCCCAGGGAAATACCGCCAATCCCGAAAGGCTAAGAAGTCTCCGGAGAAGCTTGAAGACCCCTGGGTGCCCCAGAGAACCCAGGAGAGTGACCCTGTCCCAACCCAACCCACTCATAGCCTTCATCCCCGTCCCCAAGGACCCTCTCGCTCCCTGTCTCCTCGGCCTACTCAGACCTCTTACCCATCCAGCCCTCGCCCTCAAGGGCCTTCGCGCTCCCTCTCACCACAGCATCGCTCGAAGACACCGACAGGGAGCGTATTCTTCAAGACGATCCAAGCATCGAGAAACAGACAGAAGCTTCTGAAGGAAACAACCACGCCCACCTCGTCCTCCTCCTCCAGTACCCCAAGCAAGACTGACCTGGGCGATATTGTGCTGTATTTACAAGGTGCTGTTGATGCCGAGGAGAGCAGCTTAGACCCACAGGCAACCGTAGCACACTGGCGGCAGAAGCAGAAGCAGCAACAGCAGTTTCAGAAACGACAGCTGCAATTTCAACAGCAGCAGCAGAGCTTACTACAACATCAGCAACAATTACAACAGCAGCAGCAGATACTATCTCAGCAGCAAAGAAAGCAATGTGAGAGCTTACAAAGACAACAGAGAATACAGTATGAGGATCTACTGAAGCAACAAAAAAGGTTTGTTCAAATACAGAAAAACCAAGTACACTATCGTCAGCTAATTTATCAGCAGCAACAGGTGCAACAACAGTTGTTGGAGCAACATAACATACAACGACAACAACTACAATACCATCAGGTACAGCAGCAGCACCCTATACAACAACAACTGTATCAAATCCAACAACAATTTATTCAATTGCAACAGCAGCAGCATCAACTACAGCAGGAACAACATCAGTTCAATCAACAATTAAAAGAGCAGAAACAGTTAGAAGCTGAACGAAAGCAGAAAAAACTCGAACAAGAACAGCAGGAAAAACAACGAGTCAAAAAGGTACCCGAACGTTCAGAGGAAGACAGCGACAAAGAATCCTTTAATAACATCAATAAACTCCTTCAGAATGTTTTAAGTCCCACAGAAGAAGAAATACAAGAGAGCGAGGAGGGAGGGGCTGAAGCATTAGCTAGCGAGTCATCTGTTGCTCAGCAAGACGCCAGCGTCGAGGGTCCAGGGGAGGAGATAGTTGCAGACGTCCAACACGAGGTCAAGAGAGTTGAAGAGTGTGTCGACAGAGTTCGATCTTTCAGTTTCAGTAGTGTTGCCACAGAAGACCATAGAGTCAAACAGTTCTATCCACAACCACGTCGAAAATCTTTAGGGCTCAGCAAAGGGCCATCTGGGGTAAATGTGGGACCATCACTGCTCCACCATGGTCCTGCAGGGCAACAGAAAGGCCCTGGAAACCTAAATAAGGGCCCAGCCTGGCTACATAAAGGCCCGAGCCATGTAAATAAAGGTCCTAGCGAGCTAACGAAGGGCCCCAGTTGCCTTAGCAGAGGTCCTGCAGAGATAAACCTTGGTCCCTCAGACAGACGGACCGGTCCTTCGGGGATTAACAAAGGTCCCAGTAACCTGAACAGAGGCCCAGTAACAGAACACTTGAGTCA
The DNA here is from genome assembly GCF_040958095.1 of Procambarus clarkii. Lineage (NCBI taxonomy): Eukaryota > Metazoa > Arthropoda > Malacostraca > Decapoda > Cambaridae > Procambarus > Procambarus clarkii. Next base: position 18,475,349 of record NC_091198.1, read on the forward strand.
CGCTACTAGTTACAAGGGTCTTTCCTCGTTAGCTAAGGGCCCAACCAGCAAAATCCTAGGTCCTGCAAGCTCGAGGCTGGCCCTAGAGCAGACTCACTGAGCACATTTCGCAACTTTCACAATATTCACTTCGGAGTCGCACATAAGAATACATATTGACGTACTCCAGGTATTCTGACCACTTGCTATCACAAACAAACTACAGCTGTTCTACTGTTCTTCCGTGACTCGTATTTATTCCTCGTACGTAAACTGTTGTACATGAACTGTAGAGAACACTGTACCGCACACTGTCAATCCATGTCCATTTAACGCACTTAACTCGTATTTTTCGACGTGTCTTAAACTGTGCATTATATTTAGTCAAACGTTTCACGCAGATGTATATGATAATGCTTACGACGATGGAGTGCAAGGTACAAGTGGAGTTACGAAGATAAGGATTTTTGAGTCATCAAAGAAGTTCTACTATCAACTAGTGACTGCTGAAGTCAGTGAGTCAGTGAGATGAGTAGCATACCTCACCGTAGGTTCTTTAGCACTACTGGGAAGTCACAAGAAGATTGTATACAAGGAGTTTAATCAAGATGATGTGATGGAGAGGGTCTCAAGGCACTAAGGCTACAGGGCTCGTCCGGAACCACGGAGTGAACATCTTGCACGTCTAGTTACTAAAAACACAAGACTGAATTTAATTTTAGTCAAATAATGTGACCAAAATATATCTTAATACTTAATAATAACATCGAAGTGTTTGAGTCAAGAGTTGACAGCGCTTCCGGCCTGAAACTTATCTTCCTCCAGTTGCAGCGCGAGAGCCCGAAACCTCGTCTCGCACCATGTGGTAAGTCTCAGGCTTCACTCCAGTATATTTATGCACTCTAAAATAATTCATGTTTTTGAACATACACAACCTTCAACTAGTAGTAATATTAATTCACACAGCAAATAATGATAAATATTTTAATATAATAAAAAATATTATAAAATCCTATTTCAACCAGATTTTTACACAAACCGGCGCAGGCGATGGTAGATTTTGGCTTTACACAAACCCCAAAATACTGTATTCACTTTCCGTTTATACGATAATTTAATATTAATCAAAGTCTATGTCCAGACATATGTTCACAATTCGACCAATCCAAGTTGACTGGATTAGAAAGCTTTGATTGTTTATTAAGATTTACTCAGCACAAACTTTTAAAAATACGTAATTTTCAGAACCCTTCAGCAGTATAGGAAACGTATATGTTTATCTCTCAGAATGTTCGGCAATATGTTTATTGTTTGTGATGTGAGTCTATATATGTATGAACACGTTGTACTGTACGGGGTGAAAATAGCTTGAGCTACCTCATCCCTTTGTGTGTATTTTACCTCAATAAACTTATTTCAATTTCAGCAGTACTTTAGCTAACACGGAGCGAATTTAGAGCAGTTTTTGAACAATTCTAAGTGATTAGGCTAACTAAGAAAGTGTTCCGGTAATGAGTAGGTGTTGTTCCAGGTGGAGTAGCTTGGGGATCCGTCGGTGGATGGCCGGGATGTGGTGAGGCCTGGGTATGTTCTGCTTGGCCAGCCTTGCTATCAAGGGGCACCTTCAGCCACCTTCTCCCGGAGCACGACGCCTTCAGGTAAGGACCACCTCCTCACCAGACACTGTAGCAACTCTTGGCATTGGCAGGACAATTATGCCAACGTTGTCATGTTGCAGTGAGAGTTTGGTCTCTCTGAAGGAACGACGACGTTCCTTCACGCTTCGCAAGCGCTTTGGCCTGGGTTCGTATTCTGGATTGACTGGGCGCCAATCCTTAACTGTAGCCTCTGTTCACCCAGCAGTGAATGGGTACCTGGTTGTTAAACAATTTGGCGGGTCATATTCCGGGTAAAATAATTTGGATTAAGGACTTACCCAAAACGCTATACGTGCTAGTGGCTGAATGTAAGAACTCTTGTATATATTTAAATAAATAAATAAAAAGTATATATCTTGCCATATAGACCCGTCTTATCAAACCCATTTGCATTTCTGACCGCCATTTGCACCAACAGGAATGTTAAACAGAAGCTTGAGTCGTTAGCCACTTTTTGGTAAACTATACTACAAGCCTTTCATGCAAACTGAAATTCACATTGACGCTGGTAAGGTTTCCCCAGTTATCATTATAAGTTCTACTGGACAGGGCACAGCAGAGAACTCTATAGCTACCTGGAGGCGTTGCTACACTTATGCGGCCACACCCAGTGAGTGGCCATGGCTCAGTCACACCAAGTGCTTGCCCCGTTGGCCAGGAGACGTAATCTGATCTCTGTAAGTTGGACTGGTACAACTTGATTCTGTTCTGTACGTCTACTCTTCACACATACTAAGAACAAGAATGTGTTCTAAAATGTTCTAATTTTCGTCACATCCTGTTTTTAAATAGCTGGTAAGAGTCGGAAATCTATAGAGGCTCAAGACTGTTATAATTAATATTGTGACGTTTAATTTAAACGTTCTGTAAATGAACTGGCTTTTATCACTAAAGAAGTAACTTCCGACGCTGGTGTGTCATCCTAGACGATCTAGTTGACGTTGTGTGTGTCTCCTGCAGGCGGCGCCGGTGCCCGCCCCTCTCGCCGTGGAGGTGAACGGGTACGTGGCGTAGCGGCCGCTCCTTCTGCCCCACTGCCTGTCCCTGCACCAGGAGGGTCGTCGGACTACACCACACGTACGTACATGTTCCCAGACACTTAATTAACAGCTCATTAACGACACACCTCCAATATGCCCAGTACCTCACCCATGTCACCTCCATCACGCTTATTGGAGGCTTATTACCTTACATACGACAATTCTAAGACCATGTTTAAGACGTTCCCACTAACTCCTTCACTTAGACTACCCTCCCTGCAGCCGTTGTGGTGAGTGATAACTTTCCCTACAGCTAGTTTTAGCTGCTCTCTGTGCGACATATCCAGACAGCTGTTCCAGTCATTGGTTTTACTTCCTGTCGTTGCCAGTCACTGGACAACCTTCCTGTCCGTACGTCAGTGACTGGGCAACACTCCTGTCAGTACCACAGCCACTAAGCACCTGTTCACTTGCAGGTGTATGGGTATCGCAGATGGGGCATCTGTCCTACACCCAGGAGCACTACGGGGACTCGACCTGCTCAGAGCAGGGCACGCTCAGGGGGCTACGGCAGCTGGTCGTCTCCGGGTCACCCGGGCAGATGGGCACACCTCCTCGCCCTCAACTACACAATTATACAAGTTAATGTGAGTCTTATGAGCTTTACAAAAGTGTTTATTTTTTAATTATATATTGTAATTAAATAATTTTATTTTGGCATACAAATTTAATGCCTCCTGTCTCTAATAGGTAAGACTTTAATGTTCTTCTGGAGACATTGTAGCTCCTGGTGGTATTTTGGAGGCTGGGGGTTTAGAAGAGAGTAAGTGGAGGTCCTGGGTTCGACTCCCACGGCAGGACAGTCGGATGGGCATGCTTCCTTTCACCTATAAGTGAACAGGTACTCTGGAATTACACAGTTACAGCGTTGCCCCTGTGCCAGATAAGTCCACTACGGGCTCACCATAGCCCGTGCTAATTGGAAGTTTTGGTTTAGAGTAGCTGAATCTAAAACAACAACAACCTGGAATTAGGCAGCTACTGTAGATTGCATCCTGGAAAGAGTCGGTATTTGGTCTAGAGGAATCTTCAATAAGCTGAAACTGCCGAAGGAATTGATCCATACGAGGCAGCTTTCTACTTAGGAGAAGAGTTAAAGAGTGGGTACTGAGGGTGTACATAAAGGTAAGAGCATCTCTGTGATGGTCCAGGAGGGACCAAAACGACGTAGTTTCTTAATTTTCTGACGTGGTTTGATCATATCTTCAGTCACGTTTTTGTGCCTTGTCGTCTGCATTTACAGCATATGTTCTCCATGCATGAAAATACATGAGGACAGTTTTTCCAGCTATTCCCCAGAACTATGGAGTGGGTACTTGCTTAGTAATCATACCCTCCTCGATAACTCTGATATAGGTAACAATTTAAAACATTAAAATTGCTTAACTTTAATCATATACTCATAATTTTCTTTCATTTGACACAGGGTGCAAGGCAAGTTAGGTGGATTGGGCAGTGGCGGACGATCCATTAGTGTCAGCTGGACGGTACAGAGTTTGGACCTGATATTTGTCGGGAGTTGATATTGCCTGTGATGGGTGGTGACGCCATGGTACTTGACAGCGTGACGTGCACCCAGACTCCCGGGGCTGTGCCCTGCGTGCTCCAGCGTGCATGGTGGCATGCGTGCTCCAGCTCCCCGACACCGGCTGGTAGTGACTCCCGCGCCCATCACTACACACGAACGCCAGCTGCATCCTCTTACACATCTTGCACGTGGACAACATCCAACTAGAGATAATATTAGACATAAAGATGATAACTGAATTCAGTCAATGAACACAGGATGCTGTTGTAAGAACTGACAAGAAATCTGGGCAACAAAGGAATTTTGCCACAAATCCAGATGTGCAGGAATCCAACCAACTTAGGACTAAGTTGTCACGGGCCAACCTGACGACTTTAAAAGATGGAAGAATTGATCAAAAGAATAACATGAAATCCATCTTGGCAAGAGATTTTGAGGTGAACATGAACGGAATGATAACATGAATGTAGTCCATTTGCTACATGCAGATTGGAATTACTGTTGAAAAGGTCAATTATTATATCGAACTACATTCACATATATTATAACAGATAATGGTACACAACCACCCCATCATGCTCTTGACTGCATGTCTATTGCCAGCTTCAATGTCTATATCAAAGTGAACACTATTTGATATTACTTGTTAATTATGAAAACAAGAATTATTTTTTTCAAATAAATCAAATCAAACGTCGTGTGATTTTTATAATACTCTTATCTATTAAGTAGTAAGGTGCATTACACCATAAAAATAACAATTGTGCACTTTGTGATGAAAGCACCAACTTGTATACTTTGTCATGTCATTGAAGTATAATGACAAAGGCTTGGATCCAAAATGACCCCCCCCCCCATCACATTTCTCCAGTCAGAATCCTTCCTATTTAAGACCTTTGCTTTCTTTAAATCAATGTTTTATGCATTCTAGTAAGCTGCCATTTATTCCATGTGCCTGTCATTTCTTTGCCATTCTTTCACGCGGTTTTCTTTTCCTTTTAACTTTTTTTTTTGTAGTAACTGTTTACTATATTCACTGGAAGTCCCTTGAGTAGCCAGTGAACACTGCTTTATTCAGTGTTTGTTGCTCTTTCATCGTACATAACTTTTAGTCTCATCTTTTAAGGGTCCTACAGTCTTGTTTTGGTTTTACTTCTTATGAAGGCATAGAATTTAGGAGCTCAAAAGGCACTTGTCGGTACTTTTGTTCGTCACATTAATGGTATGTTTGTAACACGTTACAAATTTGAAATAATAAAATACAATAGTTCACATAGCTGTAGGATACTGCGTGTTGTGTCTCGTTTTGAAATCTTGCGGGTGGCCGCCTCCAGCTGACTCTAGAATCCTTTGATCAAAGTCTATTGGACCTAGCTTTAAAAAAAAAAAAAAAAAAATTGAAAATGATGCAAAAATATTAGTTTCCAATGTCAAAGGAGGCCTGGTCGGGCCGCGAGGACGCCAAGCCCCGAAACCATCTCAAGGAAACCTCAACACTGACATTCTTAGGTGAATGATTACAATTGTTAATGTATAACCCTGGATATTTGTACACATTTGTGGTCTGAAGTTATATTATAGTATATCTGCAAACTGGCAAGTGAACCCTCGTTCTAAACAATACTTTCAAAGTATAACTGTACTGTACATCATTGGTTTAAAGTACTATAGTGTTCAAGTTCCTTTTAAATTTCCCTTCAATGGTACTCAATTTTAGTTTAAAATTTCATTTCCAGAAATTTTTAAAGTATACTCAAGTCTCCTAATTTCATTTCTTTTGAAAACACATCAAGGTATCCAAACCAAATTTAACATTTCCCTAACAATGGAGTGGTTTTAAAATGATTACCTCCTCCACGAGAACAAGTTGCTCAAGACTGTTTGAATAAATCATCCCACTTATACAAGTTTTCCTAATTTGCATCAGCTTCTAAAGAAAACTTCCTTAAAACCAAATTGACTTGCGTAATCCAATGAAAGATCCTCCTAACTTAATATTGGTATTAATATATTATGTAATGTTAATAACAAAGCCACCCAATTTCTATGGAAGATTGTCTACTGTAGACAATGTCAAATTCTAATTAAGGAGGAATTTATCGACATCTATATATATTTACATGTTAAAACCCTGAAATGGTCGATTAAACAATACAATTAGGACAGTAAGGGGCAGGTTTCCATTTCATTCTTATCTTTCATAATGCTCATTACATAATCCTTTGAATCTTGCTTAGATCCAGCCATATAGTTTCTAGAACCAACACACCCTACATGTGCCTTATAGTAATTATTCAATTAACCATTAAATAAATATTTTTAAACATCCCACACATGCCAATGTTTTAAATTTAAATTAATACATCTCATCGGGCTGTCATTTCTAGCTATTAGCACATCAAGCCAAAAACCATTGCAAGCTTGGTGTTTCAATGTGATTATTCTTAACCTCAAGCTACAAAATCCCATCCTGAAATTTCCATTACCTAATCAACCCAGTATTCAAAATAATTTACTTAGAAGTAGTTTGAAATATTGACATGCATGACAGACCAATATTAAATACTGCTCATGTCAGTGTCTTACATTATTGATACAAACAAAAAAAAAAAGACCACATTGATATAAAATTATATATTAAATAGTATCTACACAAATCACTTAGTAAACCATATAAATTGTTAAACACCGTTCTAGATCAAAACAAACACATTTTACCATGTACTAATTAATGCCTTTTAACAAACAATGTTCACATGCCACCAAACAACTTTTACTACAAAGTCATATGGCTTTTTTTGGAGAGAAAAATAACACTAATAATAAGTTTTTTTATTGAAAATGTAAACCATACAGTGCTGTGTGATTTATATATATGTTGGAATGCATCCAACTTTACTAACCAATTAAACTTGGATTCTATTCACTTTTTCTGCAATTTCAATACTAATACCTTATTGATGATAATTGATAAGACTGATTAGTCATCATTATACATCAATCTAACATCCAACAAGTACAAAACTGAAAAATTGTAACAGCTCATACAGCTGTCTAATTCACTCATCATTCACATCATCTGCCTTCACCTTAGGGCTGCCATTTTGAACTGGAGTTCGTGATCGGCTTCGGTCCCTGGAAAACAAAAAATGTATAAATACAAGGTTCATTACAAAAGTATAAAAATTACATTTTCAATCATTTCAAAATAAAAGATGTAAATGAAAATGATCAAAACTAATATTTCCAATAAGACATGTACAAAACTATTTATTAAACTTTAACATTCAATCCAAGTCTTAAGTAAATCTAACATCATGGCTACTAAGATTTCTAATCTAATTAACCCTCTTGTTGTAGCACTTCAATATTTGGCCCTAGGGTTTAAATGAAGGCGATGAGTCAATAACGTGGCTGAAGTATGCTGACCAGACCACACACTAGAAGGTGAAGGGACGATGACGTTTTGGTCCGTCCTGGACCATACTCAAGTCGATTGAGAATGGTCCAGGATGGACCGAAACGTCGTCTAAATGTCTAAATGGTTAAATGTTTAAATAGAAAAACTTTATTCATATTTTTGCTGTTTAAATATTTTTAAACAGCAATATAAATATATTCATTAAAATATATTCATATTTTTGCTCATATTCATATGCTGTTTAATCATTATGACACTGTTCAACTTACCCCTTGTCATCTCTTGAGCGAGACCGATCCCTTTCCCTTGATGGTGATCTGGACCTTTCACGTGTACGACTGCGACTGCGATCCCTGGTACGTGAGCGAGACCTGGACCTCTCCCTAGATCTGCTTCGGTCACGTGAGTGGGAGCGATCCCTAGTCCTACTTCTTGAGCGAGATCTGGACCTTGTGTATGATCTTCTCCTACGAGGTGAGCGACTTCGACTTCGGGACCTTGAGTACCTGACACGCAGGAAGTACTTTAGACCGTGAAAGCAATTAATTAGTAAATGTGCAAATCTGTTATCTGAGCCTCCAGGGTGCCTGTGTTGGACTGCTAACATCCATACACACTGATTATTTTACATTCTGCCATGCACAGAACTACGGCTTGGATGTTGGAAACCGCTTCAGTTCAACCAGGCGTGCTGAAGAGTATAGGCATGATAAGCACTGCAAGATCATTTTGATCATCCCAGATTATGGTCAACCTTACAAAAATGCCACAACTACTTTACCAAAGGGATTAAAATATACGTGAATTTTGTCTGGACTATGATTAAGCAGACTTATTGGGAAATATTAAAAATTTTGCAATAGTGGCAATGTAAAATGGTGGACCATAAATCAGATTTGCACAGGAACACCTTTAAAGATGGATCTTATTTACTTACATGAACTGCCTCTGGCTGAAAACGCTTGATAAAACAATGTAAGGGGACTAAACTGAATAGTGAACACTACCTAAAATAAAGTAACAACCATTAATTAAATTTTACACCAGTAAGCTTACTGTGCCTGTCAAGAGTCATGAATCTCGGAAGAGAGGTTGTCTGAAGGTCTGACGTTCGATCACGTAGGTAGGGTCATGTAACTGCGTTGTTTAACCAGCGCTGAACGCTCATGTAACTGCGATGTTCGAGTAGAGCACGAGAGAAGTCTACGGTGACTGACTGGCAGGCAGTAAGCTTTACAAATGAGGCCATGAAGTTCAAGGTGTGGCCAGAAGGTCAAATTCAAGTTGTAGTGCGACGATCAATCGACAGAGCGCCGATCTTTGACTACTCGAGGTTTGGGAATGGGGATCTCAGCCGTTTTGCCTACAAAATATGAGTGTTCTGTCAATAGCAGTTCCACCAGTTGATAATCCCTTAGCTTTATTTGATATGTTTAAGTAGACCACACAAGACAAGTCCACATGACAGGGCTAATGCACTGATTAAGCATCAAAAACAAATAAATCTAATAAAAAGAAAAATATGAAAGCAGGTTCAGTTTAGTCATGACCTATATGAACCAGGTGAACTTGATCTGATATTGGCCTCCAATGAGAATAGTGCTTATTGACCAAAGCTCAGGAATTGAGGATTCGTGCAATAACCACCAGATGCAGAGCCACGCATTCCCATTCCCCCCAAACACACAAAACATACCTTGATCCATGACGTCGGCTGTACCTATAGCAATCTCTAGCATAGTGGCCACGCTCTCCACACTCATAACAACGGTCCTCAGGGTGGAAAGGCCTGCCTCGACGAGGAGGGGGGCCACGAAATCTGCTTCGGGATTTACCAGTTGATAGCTCTACACGCACACGGCGACCACATATTGTCCTGTAATTAGATATTTAGCAGTAGAAAAAGTTAACTTTTAAAAAGAAAAGTTACAATAAATTCTAATGAACTACATACTATAATGCTGAAGTACACAGACGCCATCTTGAACAATTGTCTGCATCCTTCCTGGCCGAGAGCCTCAGTACTGCATGCAGTACAGCTGTGCACATCAGAGGCCCTAGTGCCACTAATGATGAATAAAATAACCAATTACTTTGCTTTGATAGTAATATGACTGTATTTGTGTGTGCACATGTATATGTATATACCTGTACATATTCATATACATACACCCACACACATCTCTTACCATGATCGGAACAAACTAACATTTAAAATTAAGAAAATTTCAAGATTTTTGTTTTGTATACAGTACTTGTCACATTCAACCCCCACTTGTTTGTATACAGTACTTGTCACATTCAACCCCCACTTGTTTGTATACAGTACTTGTCACATTCAACCCCCACTTGTTTGTATACAGTACTTGTCAGATATGGTCAAACCCCCACCTATGCACAAAATAAAAAATCCAGCAAACTATTTTTAATTTTAGAAATATTAAATTTTATGCAAAAAGTAAGAAAACTTGAAAATAAGTGACCATTTATAGTTTCACCGGGCAGAGGTTGAGCATCAGATGTCACTAGAGGGTTACACCAGATGCTCAACCACGCTGATGCCTTGTTTGATCTTCCGATTTCACCGATAGCTATATCAGTGAAAATTTATATTTACAACCACAGTTTTTATACCCCACCATATATTTATATGGTGCATATATACCCATATTTGCATCATACATGTAAAACCTGCCGGTGACTTCATTACCACCTTGATATGGATATTTGAAATGATTTCGGAGCTTAGTGTCCCCCCTTGTCGACCAGGCAACACCCACAATATCTCACGAATTCACGCATGACAATAGCCACTCAGGGTTAATAGCATATTATGAGGACAGCCGCAAGCAGGGTGGCCGAGCGGACAGAACGCTGTACGTGTGATCCTGTGGTCCCGGGTTCGATCACGGGCGCCGGCAAGAAACGATGGGCAGTTACTTTCACCTTGATGCCCTGTTACCTAGCAGTAAATAGGTACCTGGGAGTTAGTCAGCTGCTACGGGCTGCTTCCTGGGGGGAGGAGGCCTGGTCGAGGACCGGGCCGCGGGGACACTAAAGCCCCGAAAGCATCTCGGGAAACAAACAAAAACCATAAGCTTACCTGCCATCCAGTCCTCTAACTGCATCTTCAGCATCACGAACATCTTCAAATTCTACAAAAGCAAAGCCCGGAGGGTTACGGGCCACCCAGACATTTCTCAATGGGCCATAGTATGAGAAAGCTTCCTCGAGCTCTTGTTTCGATGCTCCCGAGCCCAAGTCTCCAACATACACCTTGCAATCAAGTGATGCTGGCATTTTTACAATTATTCACCCTGTTGAAAAATAAGCAATTAACCAATTAAATAAGCAACAATTAAAGAAATGCAACAAACTGGAAAATGACAAATGAATTACGTTAAAATATTAGCATCACAAAATGTATCTTTGGGTTAATATTTTGGTACACTAGTAAATCAATATTATCATTGTAAATGTTTAATATGTAAATAAAATGTAAATTGTAAATGTTGTACATGATAGTGCCAACAAAGTTGCTTTTGGTTGCAAATAAGATGCAATAGGATCCCTACACTTGCATTTTTTTAATTTGTCTATTGAATTGACTAGAAAAATATCCCTATGGCAAAAATTTTGTCAAGCACTTGGTAAAGAAATGCAGCTTAGCAGGAATTTTTTTAACTTGTTTTTATGTATAATTAATGCAAGATATATGGGCTTAAATGATTAAAAAAAATATCCAAACCTTACTAGGAATATCCACATCATTTATATACAAATTATAATACAATTTCGTGATTTTACTCAAGTAAAAATCCACTACCGTGCCCCACACACCGTAACTTCACAGTAACAACCAATCCTCAGGAACCAACGGTAACAAGAGGCCACAGGGCGAGGGGGTGGGGATCCTGGGGCCGCCGCCCCCTTACCGGTAACCTAAAGTTTAAAACCTTTCCACGAAATCTCTAGAAATTATCAACACAAGTGGAACATATGGTAATGTATCATTTTTAACAAAATAAACCGTTTTGGGAAGCCGCTGGCACCGTAAATGTGGTAATTCTAGTTAGTTTAGGGTACTGGGTACCCTTGGGAGGGTATGAGGGCAGCGGCGTGCCCCAGGGAGGCCAGAAGGGGCGGCACGCACCCAACATGGCGTCGCTGCACGCGCGGGGGGGACACGCATTTCCTCGCCCTCTACACCACTTCCTCCTCCCTCACCAGCCGCAGGCGGCACCACGCGACCCTCAGGGGCCTGCCGCAGCCGCCAGGCCTCACCCACTCACCTGGTGTTGTGGTCAGACGGTGTGTAGCGTGTGTGTGAGGGCGGGAGAGGTGGAGGAGCGGGCCGCCATCACCCGAGAGACGCTCAGACTGGCGCCACTTGCCTCCTCCATCGATCACCAGCGCCGGCTGCTTGGTTCCCTCTACCATTCTTCTATTTTCATACTTCATCTTTCCTTAAAATACAACTGTTTTGCATTTGCTTAACAAATCTGATTTATTTCGTTTCATTATTCTTGAGTGAATAAATTTCATCAAATAGATTGGTTGCACTCAATTTATACATGAAGTATTTTTATTTCAGAAGTATATGCATAATAGCGAATCGATTATTTGTCTTCGTCATATTGTTTATTTCAGAGTATTTTTTTATTAATATCGCTTCTCTATGCTGTGTAATTACAATGATGACTTGCAATGTTCAGAGCTTAGAGTATAAAGCTACTAGAGGAACAGCGGAAGCATCATGCTGACGCCAATATAAACACGTCTGGGTGTAGGCACACCAACAGCCAGATACATATAATTAATATTTTTAATTATTAATTAAATGTATTATAATTATAAAATATTTATAATTTTTTCTAGCCGGAAAGTAGACTGGGTACTTCCAAGCATGCGCCGTACTCCACAACACGCATATTCAAATTCATAACAAAATCCTTAACAAAAAGCACTTTTCGTAACAAATACTGCCCTAAAGTTTCTTTGGGTAATACATTACCTGTGGTAACCCTGACGGCTGCAGGCAGCACTTTGCGTCGGCCCGGGCAAGAGACATATAGTGCCTACAGGGAAGTCTCAAGTGGCCTAGACAAACACGCACACGAAACTCCACCTACGTTGTTTTAGATTTAGCCACTCAACAAGATCACTTAACAACATTTGACAGTAAGTGAAACCGTTTACCGTCTTGCCAATATATATTCTTCACCTCGCCATCTTGGGTCAGGTGGATTGAACATAAGAACAAAGGTAACTGCAGAAGGCATATTGGCCCATACGAGGCAGCTCCTATTTATAACCACCCAAATTTTTGCTTGTGCCTTAACTTTTACAGGCTATTCATGCCCGTGCCACCTCTTGGGTGGCTTAATCTTTATCAATCAATTGTGCCTTACCCCAATACTTTACGCAACTCTTACAATGAATGCCGACTTTTCCTGGTGGGAAAGAGGATTACCGGATTGATAATTGGTTCCACAAATCAACAACCCTGTTACTGAACCAGTATTTACCCAGGTCTTTCCTAAATCTAAACTTATCCAATTTATACCCATTGTTTCGTGTTCAGTTATGTTTTGAGTTGGACTGGGGGACCTCTCTAACCTCTGACATATATTCTTTCTTCGTTAGATAACACAGCTGGTGCCCCAGTATGGGTCGCAGCACCGTCTGAGGAGTCTGTTTTAAAAATTGCATTAGATTAGTCTGTTGGAGACCAATTTAACCTCGACGAAGCTTAATTTACATTATCTAGAAAGTCGAAGAACTCAGGGTGACATGATGGAGGTGTACAAGTGGATGACTGGGCATAACAGAGGGAATATTAATAGGGTATTAAGAGTACAAGACAGAACACGAAACAGTGGGTATAAATTGGATAAGTTTAGATTTAGGAAAGACTTGGGTCTTCTGGTTTACTGGTTCGGTAACAGGGTTGTTGATTTAAGAACATAAGAATAAGATAACTGCAGAAGGCCTATTGGCCCATACGAGGCAGCTCCTATTTATAACCACCCAATCCCACTCATATACATGTCCAACCCACGCTTGAAACAATCGAGGGACCCTACCTCCATGTTATGCGGTAATTGGTTCCACAAATCAACAACTCTGTTACCGAACCAGTATTTACCCAGGTCTTTCCTAAATCTAAACTTATCCAATTTATACCCATTGTTTCGTGTTCTGTCTTGTGTTGATACTTTTAATACCCTATTAATATCCCTTTGTTATGTCCATTCATCCACTTGTAAACCTCTATCATGTCACCCCTAACTCTTCGCCTTTCCAGTGAATGCAACTTTAGCTTTGTTAATCTTTCTTCATATGAAAGATTTCTAATTTGGGGAATTAACTTTTGTCATCCTACGCTGGACACGTTCAAGTGAATTTATATCCATTCTATAGTACGGCGACCAAAACTGAACTGCATAATCTAAATGGGGCCATTTAGATTACAAACTTAACATTTATCAGCATTAAACTGCATCTGCCAACCCTTTGACCATTTCAAAACCCTATTTAGATCAACTTGAAGTGATAGTGAATCTTCTTCCGTATTGATTGGCCTGAAAAACATTGTTCATAGAAATGTTACCCCCTACTGACACCAGTCAGACGAGGACATTAATAATTTTACTTTTTCTTATTTTCTTTTACTTATTTTTTTAAAATGTGGTTTTCACCTTTCCTGATATGTTAGATTATGGAGTTTCCCGAAACGCTATGCGTGTTAATGACTGCAGTAATGTAAAAATGTCACTCTAATGTAATCTCACCAACCCAGTGTACCTTCTTGTAAATAAAATATTATTATTATTAATAATAAACTCTCATACCAGGAACGGTTGAGGGCCACCGGGCAAACAACTCAGCAAACCAGACATGACAGGGCTGATCTCATCAAAACTTTTAAAATACTGAATAATTCGGAGGATATTGATCCAGACAACTTCTTCAAAGGATCAGATGTAAGACAAACAAGAAGCAACAGATTTTTTTTGTTTGCAGTGATATTCCTGCGCTGGCCCACTAAGTGTTGCTTGTTTCTGTTTTACTTGGGCGGAGTATGAGTATTTATGACTCATATGGTCGCTTCAGTAAGATTTTGCCCCATTTGTTTAACAACTTCTGCTCTGTTGAATCTGAGTTGAAATCTTATTGGGTTTGTAACTGCCAGGGAAGTGTTAGTGACATCAGGTAAATTCAGGTAAGAAAAAGAAGATTGCCAACTTCCACATGAAAAACTCTCCTGACATCAAACAAAGCACCTTAAAAGATACGAATGTCGTCTATGTCTTCACATGCCCACTTGGGGACTGTCAGTCACCATGTAATGTATCAATTATACAATGTATGTATGTCATGTAACTATATAACCTTAGCTTGTAAAAGCATCTTAATCACCTTCAGTGGTTAAGTTCTTAATTGCACATTAGTTTCTCTATCAGCTATCTCACCCTGTCAGAGTAAAAGAGACAAATATATGTGTGTGTACATATGTATGTATATGTGTGTAAATCACGAAAAATATACACGTGATTAAAAATGTGAGTGTATATTGACATGTACATGTGACAAACTTCCTCTAGTTTGACATTGTCATGTATGTATATGTATGTGTATAAAGTATATGTGGAAGCTGATCAGAATTACATTTCACCTTTGTAAATGCACATTAATGACACTATGTAAAAGACACATCAAACACTTTATGTAACATACATAAATCTGTGTATCTATGTATATACGTATGTAGCTTAGCCTAACATTTTAAAAGCACTACAATCACCTTCTGTGGTTGATTGTTCAATAAATCCCTGAACTGTATGTTTGACAAACCTCTCACCCTGTCCATGGAGGACAGAAGAAAATATATATATGCTAGTTAGCATTGTAAATGTGTGGCCACGTCTGTGGTAGAAAATAATAATAAAAAAAAGTCCCCAGCGATCTCAATATAGGCAAGACAACATCCCTTTTAAGGTGCCTAACACTATACAAAAGTTAGGGGGGGGTAGAAATAGCCTAAGCTACTCTATTCCTTTGAGATGTATTTTTTTTTTCTTGTCTCAATAAACTTACTTGAACTTGAACTATACAAAAACAATTAAAGTTTTACGAAGGAACATACAATCTCTATACATAACCAGATCACCAGAGATTTTAAAAGCATATATTACTTGAAAATTAAACTATTAATATGTACTGAAGAACCACAGCTCATATAGGCTCAGTAATCTGCGCCCATCTTGTGATATCATGTTGCAAGAAATTCCCAGGAAACCTGTAACTCATGAGTAAACTAAATATTAATCCTTTTTCATTGTCATTATCAATGTTTCATTGCTTGTAGGACAATGCAAGATAGTATTGGGTATATAAACTAACATAAAGAAGGAAACAGTGATGCGAAGTGTGAAATTAACTTACTACTCACAATTAAACTCCAGTCGTCAATAGAAAGCATCGTGTTATATTGTTGCAGTGACATGAACGTTCTCCTGCCTTCCTCTGGTGCACCATATCTTCCTGTCGACATGCAGAAGCTTGACGTGTTGTGAAGTAGGTTTTAATGTTGAAAACCGGCTGTCCTGATAGGGTCGCAGCCTAGTCTTGAGTGGGATTGAAAAACTTAGTCATACATGTATTATATATAACTGTATGTATACATGTGAAAGACTAAATATTAAAATCTCAATTGTTTTTAATTTATTGCAGTTGTATTATAATTTATATTTATGTAATGATTGAACCAAATTATTATATCATACCCAAATTAACAACAATTAACGTTTATGAATTAAACCCAGTTATTTAAGATCATTATTTAGACAAGATCATTATTTACCTATGATGGTGTTGCTTATTATATGTTCGTGTTACATAGCGATATTCTGTTAACAACTGGCAAATCAATGATTGATTGATGAAGATTAAGCCACCCAAAAGGTGACACGGGCATGAATAGCCCGTAAGTGGTGGCCCTTTTGAGCCATTACCAGTATCAAGAGCTGATACTGGAGATCAGTGGAGGTGGGAATGCACCCTGCATGACGGGAGATGTCTCCCTTGTGAATGTATTAAGATGAAGATTAAGCCACCCAAAAGGTGGCACGGGCATGAATAGCCCGTACATGGTGGCCCCTTTTGAGCCATCACCAGTATCAATAGATGATACTGGAGATCTGTGGAGGTGCGACTGCACCCTGCGTGACGGGAGATGTCTCCCACGTGAATGTGTTAAAATGAACATGAAGCCACCCAAAAGGTGGCACGGGCATGAGTAGCTCGTAAGTGGTGGCCCTTTTGAGCCATCACCGGTATCAATAGATGATACTGGAGATCTGTGGAGGTGCGACAACACCCTGCGTGACGGGAGATGTCTCCCGGACCAAATGGTGACCAAAGGGTGCAAATCAATGGATCTCGACGGCTTCTTATAGCTAAGGGCTTCACCAGGTCTAAATCTAGTCCTGGGTATATTCTAGTATAAGAAATCTAGTTGTGTTTATGACAGTATTAGGCCAAGTTTAAATAAATAAGATTAAAGTTCTGGCAGAGCTGTAATGCAAAACATTAATGCAGTCTAATATCATTAACAATAAATCGTCACCTTAATCATGATGGAGGATTTTTTCATAATAAACATTACTGCTGTAGAAAGTGAGAATAAAGTGAAGTACTCACGGAAACTGACTTTTGTTACTATTTCATCATTACTGTACCTTTCTTAGCTAAAATATCAAGTTTCAGTTCATGAACCAATTATGTACCTTTGGAACCACTCAATCGGCATCCATGATAATTCGGAGCCTCTTAATTCCCCCTTAATGTGTGATCGTGTTGATAACGGAATTGAGGCTTTAAGGGGTACTGCTAGAACCTTTATGTAAAATATACTGCCATAAAACATGGGCAGTATATTTTTTCTTATGACAGCTTTTAGTTACTTATCTTTCCACATAACTTTCTCCTGTATTATAATTACAGTATATAAACTTTCTGTGAAGGTTTAATTGTTAACATCTAAATCTAATGCACCTATAATACCTCTTGGGGTTGAAGACTATTAATTGTCTTATGGTGCATAATTCTTTATTGAACAATAAAATTATTTTGTTCTATTTAGTGATAATTTATGCAAGATTGTAACGTTAATCTAGTAATGATTTATGTAACAGATTAATGAATTAAAAATGTTAACTGTAAAATAAAGGAAAGACGCTTATTAATCATTGTATCTTTCTACCTCTAAACAGAACTCTTCAGTCAACGCATCTTGGCAAAAGAAAACTACTATCCAGTTATGGTTCAGTATACATAGCCACCCAGTCTATCCAGTTATGGTTCAGTATACATAGCCACCCAGTCTATCCAGTTATGGTTCAGTATACATAGCCACCCAGTCTATCCAGTTATGGTTCAGTATACATAGCCACCCAGTCTATCCAGTAATGGTTCAGTATACATAGCCACCCAGTCTATCCAGTTATGGTTCAGTATACATAGCCACCCAGTCTATCCAGTTATGGTTCAGTATACATAGCCACCCAGTCTATCCAGTTATGGTTCAGTATACATAGCCACCCAGTCTATCCAGTTATGGTTCAGTATACATAGCCACCCAGTCTATCCAGTTATGGTTCAGTATACATAGCCACCCAGTCTATCCAGTTATGGTTCAGTATACATAGCCACCCAGTCTATCCAGTTATGGTTCAGTATACATAGCCACCCAGTCTATCCAGTTATGGTTCAGTATACATAGCCACCCAGTGCATCGTCAGTTGTGGCTATGTACTATGTACTATGTACTATGTACGGTTCAGTACATATAATCACTCAGTCTATCCTGTCATAGTTCAATATTTTATCAAAATTGCTTGTACTTTTCTTTTAATACATGTTTCTACCCATGATTTTGTCCTACCCCTTGAGCTTTTATACTCAATAAAAACATGAGTTGTGTTGTCTTAAAGAAAATGTCAAATATCACATTGAAATACATTTTAAAAATTTATTTGGGAGAAATTATACAAATTTAAAAAGATGTTTTTTTAAAATAAAATAAAGTGGAAGACCTTGTATATGGGACACCAATCCACGTCACAACTACCATATTAACATTATTACCTTGCAGCAGATTGATGAGAAAAGGACCTTAGAGTCAATCCATCATTCACTGAAAGTTGTACAAGTGGGTGCTGCGGTATAAAAGGCTAGCTAAACCCTAGGAATAATCAATAAGGAAAGTTTCCCTATTAAGACTACCCAATAGCTCGGTCGATAGAGCTTCATCCTCACGTGTGGGGTCGACGGTTCGAGTCTCCTAGAGCCCAGATGAATGGAATATTTATACCCACGGCATCCTTGGTGATATTTAGCGCCCTCTGATTATCCAGAATATTTGATGGTGCTACATAGCCTTCCCGGCTTGGTGCCTGTTGATAATTATTTATCTCCACGGAAGTGTGGATGACAATTTACTGATTAAAGAGTTGGCTAATTTAGCAGTTTCACCAGGTGTCTCATCTAATTGAATTCCAATGTGGGTTGGGATCCAGTTTAAAGTTATGCAGTATCGGACAATTCAGGCGGTGTTGAACAATCTAGGCAGAGTCAGTTACAGCCCCGCTCCTATGCCAGGTAAGTCCACTACGGGCTCACCATAGCCCGTGCTACTTGGAACTTTTTGTTCATAGTAGCTGAATCTAAAACAACAATAACAACAGGCAGTGTCAGACATAAGCCAGGCAATGTCGGACAAAATGCAGGTAGTGTCTGACTTAATGCAAGTAGTGTCAGAGATAATGTATGTATGTCGAACTTAATGCAGATAGTGTCGACATAATGCAGGTAGTGTCTGACATAATCCAGGCAGTGTTAGACAGGAGTCAGGGGCCGTATCTGGCAACTGTACATCCTGCGTTATCTCTGTCCCGGCCGCCCTCTGGCCGGACCCCTGCAGAGCAGTGTACTGTACGCCGGAGCTTCTCGCCCAACTGGGTAGTGAAGCCCGTGCCCCACCATGCCCGTCCCGGCCTGGGCACGTGTGGCAGGTAATTAAGGGCGTGTGCAAGAGGAGTGCCCACTTTTCCCACCAGTTTCATGGTGACTGTGATACTTATGAAGGGATGGAGGCGGTAAGTGTTCAGTCATGTTCTTGCTTTCATCATCCTCAGGTATAATATACTAGAGTATAGCAGGCGACGTAGCTCAGATAGCGTAGTAATCCTCAGCGCTGGCAGGTGACAAAGCCCAGATAGCGGAGTATTCCCGAGCACTGACAGGTGGCATAGCCCAGCTAATGCTTCGTCGTCTAATATTCTGTTGTTGTAACTGTTATTTCAATGCTGTTTGTCAGGATATCTGGTGATCTGGTTGTGTGTGGAGACTACATGTTCCTTAATGGTGTCGTGCTGTGTGTGCATTGTCAGGCGCCGTGAAAGAAATGTTGTCATGTCTATATATTGAGATCGTTGGGGCTGACAGTCACAATTGGGTAAGTGAAGGCAAAGGTAACAATCGTCTCTTTCAAGGTCTTATATCGGAAGAGTTCTTCATGAGCAAGTTGACTGTATCTTGCTTTTATATAACCCAGTCACTTTGGACGGTAGAGCGACTGTCTCGCTTCATGCAGGTCGTCGTTCAATCTCCGACCGTCTAAGTGGTTTGGCACCATTCCTTCACACCCTCCCATCCCAAATCCTTATCCTGACCCCTTCCAAGTGCTATGAAGTCGTAATGGTTTGGCACTTCCCCTGATAATTAAAACAAAAAATTGCTCTTATATATTATTAACCCAATCTTCTGGTTGGTTTGAGAACGGATCATATTTCTATCTATATCTTTCAGGACTTTCCTCCATTTTGTGAGCCATGGAAAAGAAGCTGCTGTAGAATAGGAGGGGCAGATACTGTGATGTTGGCGGTTTTATCAGAGGCAGCATGGTGGCTCACTTTACTTTTATATATCTTTGGCATATCCGTTAGAGCATCCATTATTGACAAGGACCTGTCTACTGAGTTCCTCGTCAACCTGCTTCCAACTGGAGCTGTGAGAGCACGGCTAGCTGCCCTTGATTGACTTTTCTTGTACCTGTCAGGCCATTCACTACTAACATTAAGATACATTCCTATGTTGGTGTGATAGGAAAGGCATCCTACCTTCACTCTCCATCTCGTCAGTGAAACTTAGCACGGAACTTCGCTCGAATGCATCATTAAACTGTAACAAATGCTCAATATCAGTTCCCTGCATGAATATCAACATACCTACACTAGACGTTAGGTTTTTGGTCTGTGTCAACAAAGTCTTTCTGCTCAATAGCTCCCTTATACAAATTCGTAAATAGGACACCAAAGGGGGAGGAACCCATGGCGCAGATGTTGAAAATCATTTTGCATATTAACCAGTAAGAATTTATCAAAACTGGAGTTTTGTCTTTAATTGTCAACCTTTTTTTTTGTCGAGAGGAAGCATCAGCTTGTTAGATTAGAAAACCTTTACGGGTGATTAGGTAGTCACTGACTATCATGTAAATATTATTATTTTGTGCCTGGTTACTTTTGGTTTGGTGTTGAGCGTTAATCTATAACCCGTGGGACGTTTATTAAGGCCACACAATATAGCCTACTGACTAACCGACAAGTAAACTTTAGTCCCAATATAATTCAGAACTTCGGTAAACTGTGAGTATATATGCACCAAGAAGCGTGGTGGACATATATATATCCGTTGTTGTGCTGTCCTCGCCACTAAATCAACACGTGCCGGATGCGGGCCGTTAAGGGTGAAGCCCAAAGCCTGCTGGCGGCTAGTTCACGTCGCCTGCCGGCGGAAAACTACTGTGCCTTGTGGCAAATAAACACCTGCCATACCTAAGGTAACATTAAACTTCAACTATGGTGTGGAGCGTCAACGGCCTTGTTATCCTGAGGTGCTTTGCTCTGCCTTCATCGCCAGGCCTTCACTCTTATTCATTGTTCTTCACCCTTACTCAATGTTCCCCTTTCAGAAGGTTGCCTGTTTCGGTACATCATTTCATCTCATTTGCATACTTCAGTATTATCTCCGTGTGTAAATCATAAGCTATGTATTTATAAATATTTTCTGTATAGTCACGTTCTGTTTTAAGTATAACTGTGACCTCAAACAGTTCCATCCAACTGCCAGTATGTTAATATGGTCTTCGCCTTCCGCAGGATAACTGGAGTGACGGTGACGCCACCCGCAGGAGGTCTGCCTTACACAGAGTGTGGCGAGCCCTTGTCGGGTTCCTGCGGCGCCTCAGACCCTGGATCTGGTTTAGGGCTCGCTCCAGCACCTGGAGGGTGAGTCAGGTACCTTCTGGAGGGTGAGTTAAGCGCTTTCTGGAGGGTGAGTTAAGCGCTTTCTGGAGGGTGAGTCAGGTACCTTCTGGAGGGTGAGTTAAACGCTTTCTGGAGGGTGAGTCAGGTACCTTCTGGAGGGTGAGTCAGGCACCTTCTGGAGGGTGAGTTAAGCACCTTCTGGAGGGTGAGTCAGGCACTTTCTGGAGGGTGAGTTAACCTGCAGTATTACCAAGGGCAATAACGCTGCAGTGTTGCTAAGGAAGGAGCGATTGCGCCGTCAATAGGCTGGAAATCAAATATATATATATATATAGTTTTCAATACTTACTACGTCCAATATTTGCTTGTGCTAAAACAGTGCATTAATTATTCTTCGTTATGAGCAACTATGAATTGAATCAAAGTATTGGGAAATAATTTAATTTTGTGTTTTTTGAGTTCTCGATTTGTTTTATTTAAAGAAATACAGTTTGTGTTTCGTCATACGTGTTTCGTCCTCTGATCAAGTTGATCAAAGCCCTTTATGTGTTGCAAAATATCCAACGCTGGGTATCCCAGCCAATATATGTATATCCAATAAGTAGCCCTAGGTAATGTTGACACAGGTTTCGGTGGGTAGTTAATTATAAATAACATAAGTTAATTAACTGGTAAATCCCCGAGCCCGGGTTTGCTGCAAGTGTTGCAAGTCACACAACACTTGCAAGGTTGATGCTCCATTGATATGCAGGCGAGGAGTCACAATAACGTGGCTGAAATATGTTGACCAAACTACACACTAGAAAGTGAAGGGACGACGACGACGTTTCGGTCCATTGATATGGTCCGTGTGTGAGGTGTTATAATGTTGCCGCTCACACTGGTGAGAGGTCGCTGTTGCACACACACATCACTTTAAGGGTGATCTGTGTGCAACATTATTACAAATCGGGAAACTTCCCACGTAAGTGAATTGATTTTGCAACTGCAGTGACGCAATTTACAGTGAAAGGACTTCATGAACATATTGTATCATTTGAGGTGAAGCTTCATCTCTGGGAATGCCAGCTTGAATATCCGACCTCTGCACACTTCTCTACACTGCAGGAAAATCTACTCATACACATTAGCATATGTCGCCGTTATCATGTTATTTAGAATTCTGCCCTTCTTACATTTAGTCATACAAGGCTAATTTCAAGTTGTTTGACATTACCTTTGATGAGGCAGAGACAAAAATGTCCTCCAAATTCAAAATCAAACTCATTGAATTCTAAAGTAATGGACTTACGGAATCAATCTCACCATTTGGTCACCACTTGGTCCGGGAGACATCTCCCGTCACGCAGGGTGCAGTTGCGCCTCCACAGATCTCCAGTATCATCTTTTGATACTGGTAATGGCTCGAAAGGGCTACCACTTACGGGCTATTCATGCCCGTGCCACCTCTTGGGTGGCTTAATCTTCATCAATCAATCGGAATCAATCTGATATGGAATCGGATATTTTTGATGTCGCCCACACGTCCCCTTGTTCTCATGTTGGTATCCCGAGTGGTATTTGACATCTTTCGAATATTCTGCAACACTGACTGCTAAATAGTCTTCCCAGCTTGGTGCCTTCTTTTGACAATTACTTATTTTTACTTTTATCATCACGTTTACAAATCTTAGTCCTGCTGGATCACATCTTGCTGTTTCCCCAAAAACAAAGTTGCCTACCCCTGAGCTAGTGTATTTTGGATGTTATTTTGCGATGCTAAGGTACTTTTTATCTCATTATTATTTTTAGTAATAATCATATCCTTTTTCCATGTTTTCCGGTGCGGTGTGGCGTGACAGTGGGGTGCCGGGCAACAGCCGCCGGTGCAGGAAGCGCGGGTGCTCGTGCTGGGGGCTTCCGACACCGGCAAGTCCACCTTCATGAAGCAGATGAAGCACGTGTTCGGCAGAGGGTATCCTGTTGACGACCGCAGAAGGTAAGAGAGGGTACCCCCCCCCCCCCCGTCGACGTCCCCAGAAGGTCAGAAAGAGCTGCCTCTTTCATAAGTAAGAGATGATTTATTTCTGATCTGAATGGTATCGTATGAAAATTCACATTCAAAGTTTTATGTACTCTTGAAACACTTTTATTTTTAAGTACTGTATTAGTACGTCATATATACTTTTTTACAATCTTGGAATACACGTTATTTGTTCTTTTCATAAACGCTGGTTGTCGCCCCGACAGACACCAGCCCCACATCCGTCGCAACCTGTTAGAGAGTCTACACAAGATTGTCGTCGCTATGGGCAACTACGACATTATTTATGACACCCTTGAAACTGAGGCTGCCGCTCAGAGGTTCACCGACATGGAACACTTAGATGAATTTCTTCGTGAGGACGCCCCAATAGACCCCCTGCTGGTAGAGCAGACGAGGCTGCTGTGGTCTGACTCCGGTGTCCAGAACGTATATCTTCGAGGCAATGAGTACCACCTCATGTCTAATGCCGAACACTTCATTAGCCACGCGGACAGGATCCTCAACGAGAACTACATACCCACCGTGGAAGACATATTGCGAATGCGGTACCCAACGCGGGGCTCCGTGACGTCCACGTATGATCTCGGCGACATAAGGATGACGATGCACGACATTGGAGGGCAGAGGCCTGAACGGAGTGAGTGGGTCAACCAGCTTCACGACCCCACCGCCATACTCTTCCTCGCCTCCCTCTCAGAGTATGACCAGCGCGTCGAGGAGGCGCCTGAGGTAAGCGCCGTACATACCTGGTAAAACACCAGTAAAACCATGTATGTTGATCAGGCAATGTCCATGTATCTGCTGCAGACACACAGGAGCAGGTGAGTGGTGCAGATTAAGCCAGCCAAGAGGTGGCGCGGGCATAAATAGCCCCGGAAGTGGTAGATTTTTTGGAGTGAATGTGATCTTTGGTCTTGAAGAAAAGCAGGTGATTTGTGTTCATTAATGTCTTGATACAGAAATGCCTCTGAAGCAGGTACATTGATCCGATCTGAGTATGCATTGTACAGCCACATCTGAGCACTAGATGAGTTGATTACAAGTGTGTGCGCTTGCTGCTAACACACCTCCACACTAGATGAGTTAAGATCAGTAAAGGAGAATTTGCAGAAGGCCTATTAGCCTATACAGGTAGGTTCTATACCTAACCACTCTTACTCAAGTACACGGGAGACATCTCCCGTCACGCAGGGGTGCAGTCGCACCTCCACAGATCTCCAGTATCAGCTCTTGATACTGGTAATGGCTCAAAAGGGCCACCACTTACGGGCTATTCATGCCCGTGCCACCTTTTGGGTGGCTTAATCTTCACTAATTAATTAATTAATTACTCAAGTACCTTTAAGCCAGTTTCCAGTGAAGCTGCTCTATGATGTTGCTGGTAACGTGTTCCACATGTTAATAACTTACTGCACAACCAGTGTTCACAAGTATCCGTGTATACTGCAAACTTGTTCAATATAAATTCATTGTTTTGTGTTTACATTAATTAATGGTTGCATAGCCCTATTTAAATCCCCTTGTTAAACTATTTTCGTTCATTTCCCCACCTGAATCATGTTCCATTTCAATCTGTGCTTTTGTATGGAATGTAAATTCAATTTTTGTTCATCTCTTTTTTTTCACAGGAAAGTTTCTACTGACCGGGATTAATTGCTATCATTTACTAACATTGTATAGTATGGGGGCAGGAACTGTGCTCATAATCCATACCGGCTCTCATAAGGGCAAGATAAAGTTCACCTATAACATAAGAATTTATATTAGGCTTCTAGATATGAAGCATAGTACCATATTAACTATTTCCAACATTTATGCTTCGACATTTTGTTTCAATTATGATAATTTATAATTATAATTATCAATTAATAATAATTAATTATTATAATTATGAACTCATGAACAAAATGATTTGTTCGTCTTCCAAGATGTTCTTGCATGGCACGTCGAAATTCTCGAGAATTAATGGCATATCTTTCAATAAGATCCCTGATAATTATGACCCCCAAGACTCCTTCACAATCTGATTTAGCAATTTGGCTTTTGATGACCAAACCTCACACCAGAAGATGAGGAGACGACGACGTTTCGGCCGTCGTCTCTCTTTTTACCCCTTTGACTTTTTTATTTGCTTGGAATGTAAGCACTTAAGTATATAAATATATTAGTGGGGTTGTGGATTTCATCCCCTGGTGTGTCTTCCATTTGAGTTGTCCATTTCAGTTGAGTTCATTCCATTTCCATTTCCAGGACTTCCATTTGAGTTGAGTTCCATTTGAGTTGTCATTCCCCCGTCTCACATTGACTTTTGTTGTTGTTTTAGATTCAGCTACTTAGAACAAAACTTCCAAAGTAGCACGGGCTATGGCGAGCCCATAGTGGACTTACCTGGCACAGGAGCGGTGCTCTGCATGTTGACCTCTTACATTCCGCCCTTCCTCTCACCTCTCCCACAGGACAAGAACCGTGTGGAGGAGAGTCTGGACATCTTCGAGGACCTGCTCGACTATCCCCCCTTCAAGGCCACCCCGGTCATACTCCTCCTCAACAAGTCCGATATTTTCCACAGGAAGATCCAGTACCACAATCTCAGAGATTATTTCCCCAGTTATGATGGTGAGTAAGATCTTCAGTAAGCCAGTCAGTGTATCTGCTCGTAAGATCTTCAGGCACAACTAGGTGAGTACAACAACTCACTTAGTAAGTGAGTACAGCAACTCACTTAGTGAGTAAAGCAACTCAGTAAGTGAGTACAGCAACTCACTTAGTAAGTGAGTACAGCAACTCACTTAGTGAGTACAACAACTGAGTATAACAATTAAGTGAGTACAACAACTAGGTGGGTACAACAACTAGGTGGGTACAACAACTAGGTGGGTACACACAACAAAAGAGAGCAAGCTTGGCTACCAAACACACACTTCCTGTGAACTAGGTGAAGAATCCACCTGCTATTATAACTCATACTATATATTCCATTTGTAAACTTATACCTTTATCTGTGTTCGCCATCTTCTTTACTAATAAAAACAAAAACATGGGCAGGATGAGTGGGATGAGGTCGTGGAGGTGGAGTGAAGTCTCTTTGTTGACCAGACCACACACTAGAAGGTGAAGGGACGACGACTACTCAAATCGACTTGAGAATGGTCCAGGACGGACCGAAACGTCGTCGTCCCTTCACCTTCTAGTGTGTGGTTTGGTCAACATACTTTAGCCACGTTATTGTGACTCATCGCCTGCATGAAGACTCTCTATTCTCACCCCTTTCTTCTCCCCCCCCCGTCCCTCTATCTACCCCTGCCCCTCTATCTACCCCTGCCCCTACTTCTCAACCTCCATCCCACGCCCCTCAATAAACTTCACGCTCCCTACACTTGCACCTGCAGGACCCAGCGACGACGAGCTGACGGGTCGGGACTTCATCGCGGGGCTCTACAAGGACGTGGCCCTCCGCCATGGGCGCCACTTCGTCGTCCGCTTCACAGAGGCCACCAACACCGAGAACTTCATGGCCATCTTCTCCTTCATCAGAGCTAACGTCAGTAGGAATATTATGAGCCGAGGCGGCCTCTTCTGACGCCAAGAACGGCGGCAGGAGAGCGATGAGATCGTCAGCGGACACACGTTGGGCTTCAACGTTCAGTCAACGATGCCTGACGTGCTTAATGTCCCCCTAGGATCAATGCAGCTTGACAATCAATATTCCGATATTCTATGCAAGATCAAAATCGGTTACTACTATGTAAATGAAATCGTCTATTGGTCTAAGTGTCCCGCAAATGGAAAAGACTAAATAAATGACATATAAACTGCCGTGCTGAAAGGAAACGCGAGGAATTACAGTGTGGAGTAGACTGTGGTGGGAGAGTCACACTGTGATGTGTAGTATACACACTGTGGCGAGCATGTGTGTGTCCGCCTGATGGTGGTGTCAGTGCTGGCGAGGTGCTATAGCTGCCTCTTGCTCAGGACCCCGCCTGATAACTCGCCGAGGACTCTGGAGATAACTTGGTGATGACTAGATAGATAACTTGTACAGACTCGATAGATAACTTAGTAATGACTCGAGAGATAACTTTGTGAAGACTCAGGAAATAACTTAGTGATGACTTGGGAGATAACTTAGTGATGACTGGAAATAACTAGTTCACTTGTGTGTCAGAAACTGATTATGGCGAAATAAACAAATAAAAATAGCCTGTTGTTGTTGCCCTGTTATGTATCTACTGTTGATTGTATTATAGGATGAGTGTATGCGAGGGCGACACAGCTGACCATATGTAGATGATTTAGAGGTTGTGGAGCGCCCAGACGGAGTGAGAGAGAGTGAGGCAGTGAGGCAAGTCACACTTTCCGTCACCTGAATGCTCTCTTATCACCGGAAAACCCTTAAGCGTACTTAAAGAGCTTTAAGACACAAGTAGAGTCACCACCCATATATGTGTATGTGTGTGTGTGTGTACTCACATACTTGTGCCTGCAGGATCAAGTTTTAGCTCTTGAACCCCGCCTTTTTTAAGCAGCTGGTTATCTAATGTAATGTCTTGTGATCTGTTTCTCTATCACATCGATCTGCTTTTGAAATTGTGAATGGGGTACTCTTCTACAACGTGATCATCTAGTTCATTCCATTTTCCCATTACTCTTATGCTAAAATAAAGCTTTCTAACATCTCTATAACATATCTGCGTCATGCCTTCACCCATGCCCTCTTGTTCTCTTGTATACATTTAAACAAATTCCTCTTTTCCACTATATCACTCCCCCCGAAGTATTTTAAACGTCCCTATCATGTCTCCTTTTCTTTCTAGCACTTGGGACAGACAACCTTGGACAGGCAAACAGATAGATAAACAGATGGACAAACTGACTTTATTATAGATAGAACGAGAACCCAGTTACACCCGCATCCCCCCCCCCTCCCCACAATTTTCACCCTTTTCCCCTATTTACCCCATCTCCTTTCCCCACTGGTCCCTCTCTCGTCCTCCACCTCTTCCTCCCCTCTCCCACTTTCTCAGAAGCTTTAAGAAGCACTGAAACGACTGTCTCAGAAAATATATTACTCAAAACTCAAGGTGGAACACACTAAATATTTCGCACGTGATGCCTGGAAGTGCATGCTCGTAATTCTTAAAGCATTTTACTTAGGCCTACCCTGGCCAGCCTATGGCCGTCCCGTACCCCCAAGCCGCGCTCCCTGCAAAGTTGGATGAAGCACGTCCTAAGCATCAGACCTCCAACCTTCGTCAGACAGACATAAACAGACGAACATTCACTCTTACTTTTTTTTACGGGCTCACCATAGCCCGTGCTACATGGACACTTCGTTCTGAGTAACTAAATCTAAAATAACAACAACAACGTCACTCTTACAGATACAGATAGTTCAAATTATTGCTACACGTAATAAGTGATTTATTGATAAATAACACATGATTTAAATTGTATCTCTGATCTAAATTTTACTTCTCATAACTTCAATTAAGACATAAACAGGCAATCCTTGTAGATAATAATGTTACGTTCTCGATAAAAACTATAAATATCATCGATATAAAGATAGTGTAAATATAATGACTCAAGTCCAGCATTCACTATTTTAATATACATATATACAGCAATTAAAATACAATACAGCATAAATATACATTGTGCAATTAACAATGCAGTTAGAATTAGGTTATACAATGTAATTACAGGATTACACAAGGAGCAACCGATAACCTATTACGGTAGTTTAAACATGGCCATTAGGCACTACCACTCACAGGATGAGTATGGGGTGCACAATAAACTACCGCTCACAGGATGAGTATTGGGTGCACAATAAACTACCGCTCACAGGATGAGTATTGGGTGCACAATAAACTACCGCTCACAGGATGAGTATTGGGTGCACAATAAACTACCGCTCACAGGATGAGTATTGGGTGCACAATAAACTACCGCTCACAGGATGAGTATTGGGTGCACAATAAACTACCACTCACAGGATGAGTATTGGGTGCACAATAAACTACCGCTCACAGGATGAGTATTGGGTGCACAATAAACTACCACTCACAGGATGAGTATGGGGTGCACAATAAACTACCACTCACAGGATGAGCATGTGACAAATTCTCTTTATACATATGTACATAAATTATTATACACATCAGAGATGCATGATAATTACAATCACAAGTATGTATACAAGTATAGTTTCATGTGTGTACACCTGTACACACATCCATGTGCACATTGTGGGTCTCCACATATGGTCAGGAGGAGAGGTCCAGGAGCTGAGGCTCAATTCCTGCAAGCACGGTAGCCTTCATGCGTGCGCGCGCGCGCGCGCACACACGCGCACACACACACACACACACACACACACACACACACACACACACACACACACACACACACACACACACACACACACACACACACACACACACAGCGACAGGTGTGGGATTACCCTGCACTCCCAAGCTCACCCACCACACCTGAGTTAAGTCCCACAGCACATTTTGGTCAAGAACCTCGAGTCTTGAGACTGATATCAACCTGCCGGTCATCCGGACTTCAAAGGACCGCGAGTGCTCGTAAACACCTTTACAGAGCGAATGAATTAACACTTGTTAAATAATGAACCTACTGCATGTGTGTTGAACACATGTGTAAGCTGTTCATCTAAGAACACTTGGGTCGGGAAATGCAAGACGCGCCATGCGTCATAATAGACAGTGCGAGAGCTTCAGTTCCCCAGCTGTGAGTTGCGGTTGATTATACCGTGCATTTCCACGTAGTGGCTTTCGGGGGGTTCTCCCTGAGGCTCGTCGAGCCACGCCTTCTGCTTCTGCTCCAAGAGGGAGAGAGGCTTAAAATTATCGTAATGATCACGTCTATATTCCGGCTCGTCTTCCTTCGCGTTGGCCTTAAGGTTCTTGTGTTGGTCGGTGGACGAGGCTCCCGAGGTGGCGTTGTAGCTGCCGAAGGTCTGGGGGTCGAGTTTCTGACGGAGGCGAGCCAGTGTGTCCTCCCCGAACTCCTCGTAGACAGGGTCGGGGTCGCTCTTCACCCGGCTCCGCCACAGCAGCTGTGGATAGAACGACAGCGTCAGTTGTGCGCTCAGTGATATATAATAACAAATACCGCTAAGACAAATGAATACCACGCGCGCACACACACACAAAAGCGTTATATGACAAAGAGTACTGGGAAGACGGGACACCACGAGCGTAGCTCTCATCCTGTAACTACATTTAATTACACACAGAGGCGCTGGTGGCAGAGTGGACAGCACGCTGGATACGTAGTCCTGTGGCCTGGGTTCGATTCCCGGCGCCGGCGGAAACAGATGGGTAGTGTCTTTCACCCTGATGCCCCTGTTATCTAGCAGTAAATAGGTACTTGGTAGTTATACAGCTGTTATGGACTGCTTCCTAGGGGTGTGTTTGTGAAAAATGTTAGTTAGTAGTTAATAACAGTTGATTAATTGACAGTTGAGAGGCGGGCCGAAAGATCAGAGGTCAACCCCAGCAAGCACTAATAGGTGTATACACACACAAAGAACGCCAGGGCGGTTATCTCACAAGAAGCTCTGACCGGAAATGCGCGTAAGTTTTTAATAACGTCATCAACGTTCTCAAAACTAGCGGACACAAGAACATACTTTTGAAATATAAATAAGTATCCTTTGAAAACATTATTTACAATGTGCGTAAGACCAGTAGCCGAGTATGTTGCGCCACCACTGAACACACTACCAAAAATAAAAATAAAATTTTGAAGAACCAAATAGCTTCTGGAAATAAGAAGCCTGAGCTACGATGACAGGCTAAGAAAACTGAGTCTCATACACTGTAGGAGAGACGACCAACAGGAGACATGATTCAGACGTATAAGATACCGGGAAGAATAGACAAAATATAATAAAAATAAATGTTTGTTTACAAGTAAAGAAGAATAAAGCATACAATAACAGTGAAGAATTCCTTCAGGAGTCAAGAAGAGAAGTTCTGGGGGTTGGTATCACACCAGACCTGTCCCTTGAAGCCCACATCAAAAGGATAACATCAGCGGCGTATGCATGGCTGCCGAACATGAGAACTACTTTCAGAAACTTGTGTAAGAAATTATTCAGAACCTTGTATACCTCATATGTCAGACCAATACTGGAGTATGCGGCTCTAGCTTGGAGTTCATATCTAGTCAATCAAAACGAAGTTAGAAAAGGTTCAAAGGTATGCCACCAGTCTAGTCCTCGAGCTAAGGGGCCTATCAGGGGAAAGCGCAAAGTCATTACGACTATATAGCACTTGGAAGGGGTCAGGATAAGGATTTGGGATGGGACGGAGGGGAAGGAATGGTTATCTTGAGGTTATCTTGAGATGATTTCGGGGCTTTTAGTGTCCCCGCGGCCCGGTCCTTGACCAGGCCTCCACCCCCAAGAAGCAACCCGTGACAGCTGACTAACACCCAGGTACCTATTTTACTGCTAGGTAACAGGGGCATAGGGCGAAAGAAACTCTGCCCATTGCTTCTCGCCGGCGCCTGGGATCGAACCCAGGACCACAGGATCACAAGTACAGTGTGCTGTCCGCTCGGTCGACCGGCTCCCTAAAACATTATTGTCAACAGCATTTGGTGTTCCCAGGCGGTCACCCATCCAAGTACTAACCAAACCCAACGTTGCTTAACTTCGCTGATCGGACGAGAAGCGGTGTTCTCAACGTGGTATGGCCGTTGGCATGGTGGTGCCCAACCACTTGTACGGTCGGGGATTGAACAACGATCTGCATAAAGCGAGACCGTCGCTCTACCGTCCACCCCAAGGGGTTGAACTGAGCTACGAGGAAAGATTACTGGAGCTGAACCACACAACACTGGAAGACAGAATAGTTAGCTAGGGGAGACTAGTTAGACTAACTACAGAATAGTTAGCTATAGGTAGTGATCTATCACTATAGATCACTACCTATAAAATTCAAAGAGCAACTGACAGAGTAAAGACAAACTATTTAGTACGAGTGGTACACGAACACGGGACACAGGTGTAATGAACACATGAACTAGGTGAACATTAGTTGATAGGAAATGCGCTCAACCATGTCTGTCCCACCCAGGATTTGAACACTTAAATCCAGAAATGTGTTAATTTTTTTCTTAATAAAAAACTTATTACCCAAATGAGCCACAGGGACGTTGGAAAGAACTTTTTCATGTGTCAAAGTAGTTAACAGATGGAATACATTAGGCAGTGATGTGGTGGAGGCTGACTTCATACACAGTTTCAAGTGTAGATATG